>NC_034012.1:18343555-18615288 GCF_000346465.2 Prunus persica
TCAATTTGTTTGCTCCAATTATTTCAAGTAGTTTCAGTTGTCTTAGAAAATTATAGGTGATGTAATATTTTGGGTGATTGTGATTATTGCGACAAAATTCGTAGTGCATCGTAAGAAATATTCTTTGTATCAAATATTTAAAAACTTTCCCATCACAAATGGACTGTATTTATATGTCAAGATGATCATTCGTTTATACATCTTACTCACCCTATAGAATTCAATTACATAAAATGATCGGAGGTGAATAGTGAGCCCCAATAGACAATTGGGCCTTCCCTCCATCACATATAGCCCTGCGCCCGGGCGGGGGGGAGGGGGGGTTGGGAAAAAAATGCGTTTCCAGCAGCATAAGGCAGCCTGGGCAAGAGGTGGGGGCCCCGAGACTGGGCTGGCTCGAGGTGGAGTTCAGCCCGAGCAAGCGCCCGAGGGCAGTGACGTCATGGCTGAAGCCAGGTTAGCGTCAGCCGTCCAGTAGCCGCCAACGGCTACATTCCACGTGGCAGCCTATTGGCTCTCCGATTCTTTTTTTTCCTTCAATCCAACGGCACAAAATTTTTAAAAAAAAATACACAAAAATTATTGAATTTTTTTTGTATAAATACCAACCAATACTCTTCACTTTTAACACCAAATCCTCTTACATTTTCTTCTCCTTCTACTATTATTCACTTTCTCCTCAATATTTATTCACTTTCTACTCAATATTTTTTCACTTTCAAGTTGTATTTTTGTCTATCATATTATGGGTTCTTCTACTGAAAATGGAGGGGCATGGAGCATGATGAAAGATGTTAGCTTGTGTGAGGCTTGGGTCCAAGTTAGTCATTGTCCCGTAACGGACAACGAGATTAAATTTTCTCATATGTGGAAAAAAATTCATCAAGCATTTTGTGAAAGGGCAATTGGTTCTACACGTACAGAAATGGCATTATCCAGTAGGTGGAAAGTTCTTAATAAAGAGTTGGCGAAATGGAGAAATGCCTTAGCAAAAGCGATGGACAACCATCGAAGTGGAGAAAACCTTAGCAGTAAGGTAAATTATTTGTCATTTTCGTTCTATTAATTTCTATGTCATATTAATTTTTATTTAAATGTTTCTTGCAATTTATATATTTTGTTAATATGTCTCTAGTTTTTTTTTTTTATACATGTTGCATTTTTTTTAAATTTATTGAATTTGCATTATTTTTTTTTACATGTTGCATTGCCAATATTTTTTAAAGTTTCTTGCATTTCCATTTAATTTTTTTTTATAGATTATGCAAACACAAATGTGGTTTGGTGCTACTGGGCAAGGAAAAAAAAGTTTCAACCATACCCATTGTTGGGAGGTGGTGAAGACTTGTAGGAGATTCCAAATTATTCCAACTGGTCCGACGATAGTCTTGAACGAGACTCCACTTCATGAGACGCCGACATCGGATTCACCTATGGATTCCCCGATGAGTCAAGACTCACCCATTGAAAAGGAGCCAAGGCCTATTGGGAGGAAGGCGGCGAAGGCGAAGAGAGGGAGTAATTCTAGCAAGAATGCATCTAAATTTTTGGAGGAACTTTCAAAGCACAAAGCCATGAGAATTGAAATGGACTTGAAACAACAAGAGCACGATATGGCTATTCAACTAGAATATGCAAAAGAAAGGGAGTATGTAGGCAAAGAAAGGGAGTATGTACGCGAACAAAACATTGAAAAAAAAGATCGGGAAACCATGGCCATGGATACAAGCCATATGTCCCCTGAAACAAAACAATTTTGGAAGCTAGAACGAAGGGATGTTATGAGACGAAGACTTTTTCGTGACGATGGACCTAGCAACACGGATTGGTTAAATGATGAAAACCATTAAAATAGTTTGATTGCCTTTCATGTCTTAGTTTACTTGCCTTTGATTTCATTGTATTTTTTGTTTTGTTTAATTCATGTATTTTATTTTATTAGTTGTATTACTTTTCTTTTAGTGAATAAAGAAAATATTCAACAAAAATCCTTTTTATTCAAAACATTCCATACATAAAAAACAAACCACAACCAAAGCATAAATAAATAAAAAAAACAAACCACAACCAAAGCATAAAAAATAAACAAACCATAACCAAAGCATAAAAAATAAACAACCCACAACCAAAGCATAAAAAATAAACAACCCACAACTAAAAATAATAAAGTATGAAAAAAAACAAAGCATAACTAAAAATACAACATAAACATAATAAATTAAAAAAAACATCTTCACTTCACTTCATTCACCTTCATTGCCTTTCACCGCCCATAAATGCTCCATCAAGTCAACTTGACGGTGTTCATGAATATACGACGATTGCATCTCCGTGTAGCGATCAATCATACGGGGCATGAAACTACCGTCTCTAACCAACGGTTCATGTTGCACTGGTTCTCCATTTGGCCCCACTGGTTTTTCATAAATTCGTGTTAGGGCCGTGTCCATGGGATTTGGTTCATACACTTCATCAGCATCGTAAATCATATTCATCTTCCACAATCATGTTATGAAGGATGATACAAGTCATCATTATACTCCTAAGCACCTCCTCGTCAAATAGACGTGCCGCGCCCCTGATAATAGCCCACCAGGCTTGAAGGATACCAAAGCACCTCTCAACATCTTTTCTGTACCCCTCTTGATAGCGAGCAAAAAAATTTTGCTTATGGGATCGGGGATGTGGAATTGTTTTCACAAATGTTGTCCACCTCGGGTAGATGCCATCAGCTAGATAATACCCGTTCTGGTAGATGGTATTGTTAATTTCATATGTGATATTTGGGGCTTCACCTCTCAAAACATCATTGAACATCGGGGATTGACCTAGGACATTCAAATCGTTTTGAGATCCGGCAACTCCGAAGAAGGCGTGCCAAACCCATGTATCAAAACCAGCAACTGCTTACAGGATGATACTTTTCTGCCCTTTTCTATTTCCGTAATCCCCTTGCCAAGCAGTTGGACAATTTTTCCACTGCCAGTGCATGCAGTCAATGCTACGAATCATGCCAGAAAATCCTTGAGACTCAGCTTTTTGGAGAAGCCGTTGCAAGTCCCTAGGCGTAGGTCTGCGTAGGTAGTCTCTGGTGTACAGAGTTTCCACTGCATCACAAAATCGCACCAAGCTCTCCAAAACAGTGGACTTCCCCATCCGGGCAATCTCATCCACCTGATCAGCAGATGACCCATATGCCAACATTCGTATCACAGCTGTGAACTTCTGCTCTGGAAGAAGTCCCAAATTTCCAGCACAATTTCTCTTTTGAACAAAATATTCATCATAATTGCAAATATCATGCATGACTTTATTGAACAAATGGGGTTGCATTTTATATCTCCCTCGAAAATGAACATCAGAGTACAGAGATTGTGGGATAAAATAATCTTCCATAAGATTCTTACCCCGAGAATGTCTATGTCTGTCTACATTTGAGCCACGGCCTTCTAGTGAACCACGGCGACTCTGGTTTTCTTCCTCCAGCAAAGCAACTGCTATGCCAAGTTGCTCATCTAGTTCTCTCTGCGCCCTTTTGCTTGTAGCTCGTCTACGCCTTCTTTCTCTAGTTTCTCCCTCTTGCCTCTCCAAAACCTCTTGCATGTCTGCCATTGAGAATGGAGAATGAAATCTAAAATATGAGAAATGGAAATGTAGAGAAGAACTGGTGTGGGAGCTAATGAAATCTAAAATATGAGAAATGGAAATGTAGAGAAGAACTGGTGTGTGAGGTATGAGCTGAACCTCTGGTTTTATAGAAAAATGTAAATAGATAGATATGACACGTGGAGCAATCTTAGAGGGTGAAAATCTTATCTGAAATTTGAAATTTGAAATTTATTCGAAATTTGAATTTTGGAATGTATCTGAAATTTGACATTTTGAATTTATCTGAAATTTGAATTTTGAAATGTATCTGAAATTTGAAATTTATCTGAAATTTATCTGAAATTTGAAACTGAAAATCTTATCCGATATGAATAGTATTGACACGTAGGAACCCAAAAATCTTATCCAAAAATATTATCCAAATTAATTGTTTAAGTAAACAAAGTTGTGAAAAAAAACAAAAAAATGAATAGTATTTGCCATGGCAAGCTTAAACTGCTGAAAACACACTTTGCTGAAGGGGGATAAGGAAGCCACTATTCACGTGAATAGTAGCTGCCCTAGGGCTCCCCTTGCCATGGCAAGGGGCTAACTAGTGGAAATGCTCTTAGCCATGGCAAGGGGGGAGCTAGGGCAGCCACTATTCACGTGAATAGTGGCTGCCCTTGCAAATAGTATTTTGTGTTTTCACCAATTGCCATGGCTAATGCCAATTACTATTCATTTTTTTGTTTTTTTCACAATTTTTTTAATGAAAATAATTAATTTGGATAATATTTTCGGATAAGATTTCCGGGTTCCTACGTGTCAAGACTATTCATAATCGGATAAAATTTACAGATAAGATTTTTGGGTTCAAATTTCGGATGAATTTCAAAATTCAAAATTCAAATAAATTTTTGGGTTCAAATTTCAGATGAATTTCAAAATTCAAAATTCAGATAAATTTGTGTTCAAATTTCGGATGAATTTCAAATTTGAAATAAAATTTTCATCCAATCAAATCAAGCCACGTGGCATGTCTATCTTACCAAAATTTTCTATAAAACCAGAGGCTCAGCACATACCTCTCACACCACATCTTTCTATATTTTAATTTCTCAGAGTTTAGAATTCATACTCCATTCATTCTCAATGGAAGATTTTAGGAGATGCTTGAAGAGGCAAGAGCGAGAAACAAATGAGAGAAACCGTAGAGCAAATGAAATCAATGAGTTGCAGAGACAAGTCGATGAACAAGTTGTCATAGCAGTGGCTTTGTAAGATGAAGAGAACCAAGGTCGCCGCCGTGGTTCACAAGTCGGCCGCCGCCGGAATGTGGACAGACATAGGCGTTCTCGGGGTAAGAATCTTTTGGAAGATTATTTTATCCCAACTTCTTTGTACTCTGATGTTGGTTTTCGAAGGCGATTTAGAATGCAACCTTATTTGTTCAATAAAGTCATGCATGATATTTGCAATTATGATGCATACTTTGTTCAAAAATGTGATGCTGCTGGGATTTTGGGGCTTCTTCCGGAGCAAAAGCTTACAGCTGTTATACGAATGTTGGCGTATGGAGCATCTGCTGATCAGGTGGATGAGATTGCCCGGATGGGGAAGTCCACTACGTTGGAGGCTTTGGTAAGATTTTGTCAAGCAATTGAAACTCTGTACACTAGGGACTACCTGCGTAGACCTACTCCTAGGGACCTCTAACGGCTTCTACAAAAGCCGAAGCTCGAGGATTTCTATGAATGATTGGTAGCATCGACTGCATGCACTGGCAATGGAAGAATTGCCCAACTGCCTTGCAAGGTGATTACGGAAATAGAAAAGGCCAAAAAAGTATCATCCTTGAAGCCGTTGTTAGCTTCGACACATGGGTTTGGCATGCCTTCTTTGGAGTTGCAGGATCCCAAAATGACCTCAACGTGCTGGGTCAATCCTCGGTCTTCAACAATGTATTGAGAGGTCAGGGCCCCAATATCACCTATCAAGTCAACAATACAGTGTACCAGACGGGGTATTATCTAGCTGACGGCATCTACCCGAGGTGGACCACTTCTGTCAAATCCATTCCGAATCCCCGATCCCAGAAGCAAAAATTATTTGCTACCTATCAAGAAGGATACAGGAAAGATGTGAAAGGTGTTTTGGCATCCTTCAAGCTCGGTGGTTGATTATTAGAGGTGCGGCCCGTATGTTTGATGAGGAGATCCTCAGAAGCATTATTATGACTTGCATCATCCTCCATAATATGATTGTGGAGGATGAGTACGATTATGATGCTTTAGAGGTCTACGAACCGGATCCAATGAACACGGCCTGGATACGGATTTATGAAAGGCCCATGGGGCCAAGTGGAGAACCGTTTGAGCCGGAACCGTTGGTGAGGGATGGTTGTTCCATGACCCGGATGATAGATCGATATATAGAGATGCAATCTTCGTATATTCATGAAATGCGTCAAGTTCGCTTGATGGAGCATCTATGGGCGGTGAAAGGCAATGAAGATGAATGATGGAGCATAGATGCTTTGGTTATGTTTTATTTAGTTATAGTTAGGTTGTGTTGTATTTTTATTTATTATGATTTGGTTGTGATTTGTTATTATATTGTGCCTTGTTTGTAGTTTTTTTTATTTTAATTTTGTTTTGTTTGAAGTATGGAATATGTTGAATAAAAAGGTATTTTATTGAATGCTTTGTTTATTAAATAAAGAAATCCAATAAAGTCATTAAGAATTACTACTACTAAAATAAAATACATAAATTACAACAACTTTAATAGAAAACATGAAAAATACAAATACATAAAAGGTATGCTAACTAATTTAATGGTTTCCATCATTTAACCAATCCGTGTTGCTAGGCCCATCATCACAGAAAAGTCTTCTTCTCATAACATCCCTTCATTCTAGCTTCCAAAATTGTTTTGTTTCAGGTGACATATGGATTGTATCCATCGCCATGGTTTCCCGATCCGTCTTGTCCATATCTTTTTTGGGCAAATATTTCCTTTCTCGTGCATACTCGGCTTGAAGGGCCAACTCGTTATCCTAGCCTTTCTGCTCCATTTCAATTCTTATGCCGTTTTGCCTTGCAATTTCCTCCAAAAACTTTGAATTATTATTGCTTGAATTACCCGCTTTCTTTGCCTTCGCAGCCTTTCGGTCAATGGGTTTTGGCTCCTTTTCGATAAGTGAGTCTTGACTTATAGGGGAATCGAGAGGTGAATCTGATGTCATTGAATCATGGAGTGGCGTCTCGTTTAACACAACGGCGGGACCCGTCGGAATAATTATGAAGCGTTTGCAATATTTCAGCACCTCCCAACATTCATGATGGTTGAAACTTTTTTTACCACCCCCGGTTGCATCGAACCACATCTGTGCTTGAATCATCTATTTAACAAAAAAATGGAAATGCAACAAATATTTAAAATATATTGGATATGCAAGTAAGAAAAAAAACTAATGGAAATGCAATCAACCTTACAAATAAATTAGAAGTGCAAGAAAAATTAAGAAACAATTGGAAATGAAGAAATATTAACAACATATTGAAAATGCAAAAAATATTAACAAAATATTGAAAATGCAAGAAATACATATTTAAAATAAAAGAAATATTAATAAAATATTAAAAATGCAATAAATATTAACAAAATACATATATTAGGAGATTAAACTTAATAAAACAAAAATTATAAAATACTTACCTCGTTAGTACGATTTTCACCGCTTCTATAGTTGTCCATTGCTTTTGCCAAGGCATCTCTCCATTTTGCCAACTCTTTATTGAGAATTTTCCACCTACTAGATAATGCCATCTTTTTATGAGTAGACCCCGGAATTTTTTCACAAAATTCTGCATGAATTTTTTTCCACACATGAAACAATTTCATCTCATTGCCGGACACGGGACAATGACAAATTTGGAGCCAAGCCTCACACAAGGAAACATCTTCTATGGTGCTCCAAGCTCTTCCAGTTTCGATAGAAGAAGCCATAAAAATAAGAAATAAAAATACAAGGTGAAAGAGAGGAAAATGTTGAGTAAAGAGTGAATAATAGTAGAATTATAATGAAATGTATGAGGATTGGTGTTGAAAGTGAAGGGTATTGATAGGTATTTATAGAAGAAGAAAAAATCAGAATTTTTTAGAATTTTTTTAAAAAAATTTCGATTTTTTTTCATAATTTTATTGCCCAAAAAATGCCAGCCGTTGGATTGGATTCGGAGAAGCAGATCGGAGCACTGGGGGCGTGACACGTGGCTTCTGCCCATTGGAGGTGGCGTCGCGCTGACGTCAGCGCGCGCTGGTTCAAATTTTTGTTACCGTTGGCTCGTGCAATGCACGCACCAACAGTAAAAAAATTTTGAACCAGCGCGCTGATGTCACAACACGCGGGCTTCACCTCGGGCTGAACTGGCCTTCGGGCCAGCCCAACTTGGTGGGACCCACTCCCAGCCCGGGCTTAGGCTCACCTCTGGAACGAGTTTTTTTTCCCCCTCCAGCCTTGGGCTCAGCTCATTGCTGGAGTTGCTCTAAGGGTATTTAAACCATTCTAAGTAGTTGAATTGTTTCAAAACTTGTAAATGACTTGTTGGTTGTTCCTAGAACTCGGATGGTTTGTTTAAACCATTTTGAGTAGTTTGGTTTTTGTGCTTTTAGCCTTTGAAATATTGTCCCTCCCCTAAACTAGCTTTTGAGGTTTTTGTGCTACCGTCTCAATCGGACCCCCAGCCTGTTAGTCAAAGCCCTCGCTCATCCTTCGGACTCTCTAAAGGGATAGAAGTCCAGATCCCTGCTCAAAATAGTAATCTCACAACCCCCTCGTGACGTCATGGTCAGGTGTGATGAGTCGACTAAGAACTCTCTAGGTAAACAAGATTGTTCGTTCGACTTTGTAAGAGTATTTCGTTTGGAGAGTGTGATCCAACCCCACGACTAGAGATTACCCTCACAAGTTAGTGCATGAGGGATGAAAGAGGGGGACATAAAGAATGAGAAGGACAAAGGTCGATCGAATATGCTCTTTTAAGATCAAGGATTAATATTCTTTATAAAACAAAAAAATCACAAATCAAAAATCTTTGTTTGACATGCATGATAGTTTCATTATGAAACACCTAATATATGTGTTGTGTCATATTCAATTGCGTCAAAATTGATTCAGCTGCATCCTCAACTTGTGATACTCGTAAGTGCACGAGCCGTTTGGTAGTATAGCATATGTAAATGCGAGGTCAATCCCACGAAGATTGATGATAGATTGATTCAATTCAATTCCCTACAAAACAGAAAACGAGAAAGAAAAGAACATAAAACAAGAAAGAAAGAAAAAAAATCACTCAGGCAAATAAGTTACCAAGTTCAATTCAGATTCACGAATTGATTCTAGCTAAGTATGATTAAGCCATGGTGTCTGGTCCTAACCTTATATTCCTAATTCTCTAATTAGATCCTTGTTGTTGAACCTATAAATTAAGCATAATCTATTTAGCATAGAAGAATGTTTTAAACAATCAAGCATGTGTCTAATCCTTGTTGTCGAATGTCCATACATACTCTTCCTATTCATAGTTCAATTTGAATTAAAGCATATGGTGTCTACTCTTAGTTTCAACCAAAAATAGCTAACATACAAGTTTTAATGGTGATCAATCATTCAAACAAGCATATTAACTTATAAGCATAATGAATAAGAACAAGAACCGTAATTGAAACTTGAAAACTAATCAAACTTGAAAGCTTAAAATAAGAAATTACATGTGTTTTCCTCTTTTCAGCTGGGGCGGCTGACGGAAGGAACTTTTGGTCCTTCTTCTTTTGAGTGATGGGTGTGCCACCACCAAGCCCCGAATTTGGGCTTGAATGGAATGTGAATAGATGGATGTGTTGCGCTTCTAACTTCTGACCAAACGATTGATCGGCCAAGCAAGGAACCTCCTCTTGGCCTAGATTCTTTCACTTCCTTGGGCTCGAGGATGGTTAGGTTTCGTACGGATGTTTTTGTGATTTTTAGGGTTTTATGTAAAAATAATGCAATTAAGCTAAATATGCATATAAACATAAGACAAGAATTTGAAGTGCAATAAAATAAATCAAAGTGATAAATAAAGCAAGAACAAAATAAAAGCGATAAGAATGATAAAATAAACAAACTTGAAATTAAACTGAATTGAAGTGCGATAACAATGAAATGTAAAGGAATAAAAATAAACTTGAATTTAAATGATAAGAAATATAAATCGAACAAGAATTTAAATGACAAGAAAAATATAAACTTACACTAGAAAAAGGAAGAACTCACTACACTAGGTGCTTGAAAAATAAAATCCTAAGTCTAGGAAAAGAAAAGTGCAAGACGAAAAGTATGTTTGTTTGTCTGATGTTGTGTGTCCGATGTCTTCGTCGAGCAAGGTTTATATAGGACACTTGTCATCCCATGGGCTGGCCATTGAATGGCCAAAGGTCAACTCTTTTAAAACTTATTTCCTTCCAAGGCCACCCTCAAATCCATAGGATTGCATTGATTGAAATGTTCTGACATGCTTGATTCTTTCTTGCTTTGGAACATTCGGATTATTATCAAATTCCTTGATTTCTTTCCTTGTGAGGCCTCCGTCATGTGCACATAATCCTCCGAAAATCTTGGCGCGAATCGGTGTCTTGGGCTAAGACCTTTGATCTTTTGGCATGACATAATTCAAACCCCCAACTCAAAACCCTTTCAGCCCCAATTTGCCAAGAAACCAAATACCTCAGCCGCACTTACATCCATTTAATAACACAGCAGCCACCATCATTCAACACACTTAGCCGCATCTTATTTGAGCACCTCCGGCCGCATTCGAGCATAGCCCGACCATTCTCTTCCAGCCAACATGCCTAGCCGCATCTCTTTGCCCACACGCCCGGCCGCATCTCATAAGCACCGACTTTCTCGGTCGCTAAATCCAACAAATTCGGCCGCTTCAATCTAGCAAGCCCCGACCTCTCCCTCGCAAGCCCCGGCAGCTTTTTCAAAAGCCCAGGGACTCCGAAACCCAGCTTCATTCAGCAAAACTCCGTAGTTCAGAAGCCTGGCCGCTATTCTTCTTGTGCCCGGGTTAGGTGGATTTCTACCACCCCTAAACATTACCCCCCGATTTGTTTAGCTCGGAATTGGTGAGGTAAGCAAATTGAAACCCAAGACCTGTCAATTTCTGAAGTTTGAGATTTTTCTTTCTTGCTTGCTTTACATGTTATTAAATTTTGAACTGGGTAGGAATTTAGGAAGACACCAATTAAATTGGAGGGGCTTTTGAACTTCCTATCCATTAAAAACCCTAGATATTACAAATATCGTGTTTTCTTTCATTTTCACATAAACACTTCCACCATAGCTATAGGTCCTTAGAAGGTTCTCTCAAAACCCATATCCTCTTTATCTTCACATTTATTATTTCACACACCAAATCCACCCGAATCAATGTCAAACTTGAAATTTTCAAGTTTCTAGGTACGTTGCACTAATTCTTGGTTGATTTTGGTATGATTTTGATGCATTTGTAGCTTTGAAAGTGTAGACTTGAAACTTTGAATGTATGAATAGTGCCATGATGTTCTTCGCGTTCTTGTTTCAAATCTCACTTTCTTCACTATATTTTCCTTTGATTCGATTTTACTTCATGTTTGTAGGATGGAATCTATTCCAAATGATAGTGCCCAATTTTTTGAAGATATGAAAGTGGCCATGGACCAAGACTTGGGCAAGCAAGTATTTGCCTACTTTCTTAATGCCTTTCCCAACTCCGCCCAATATATTCTTGGCCCATTTTTCTCCGCCTATCTGGAAGAGATGGCGAAGGTGTGGGTGACGCAGCTGAGAAATGGCCCAACTTATTTTTTAGACTTCACATGGACAACTGTTTGGGAGAGCTCCAAGCCATTCAAAGGTTAGCCGACGGAACCCCCCTCAAAACGGATCCCGCCGCAACTAAAGAGGCCCCATCAAAGAAAGCATCATCCGCCGCCGGAAAATCCGACCACTCAAGCTCGGTGGAAGGCAAATTTGATTAGTATCATTGGTTCAAGGCATTGGAACCAAAATTGAAGGGCCATTGGAAGAAAATTGGAATATATGATACATTGCTCCTATGTCACGAGATGACTTTTTCGGAGTCTTCCTTCCATGTGGCCTTAGACTTGATTGCCTCTCGAACAAGCTAAATCAGCCTCTTTCCTACAAAATAAGATCGAACCAAGCAAGAACAATCGCAAGAGCAAGAACGCAAAAGAATTCTAAAGAAAGTTTGGGAGAATATATGATTGTATTGCTACTCAATGCTTTACAAGTTGTGAGGTGAGGATACACAATGTGAGATCCTCCTTATATACTATTCCTATCTCACCTACCACCACAGTAGATGGCTAAGATATAATGTCACCAACCGAGATCTACCTACTACTGTACATTGAATCTGGACATGTGGGCTAAGAGGTCTAGCGTGATCAATCCAACGGGCTGAGCCTTGAACATGAGGGCTATGACATTCTCCTCCACCTAATCCAATGACGTCCTCGTCGCCGCAGTAGATCCTTCTCGTTTGAATGCTTCGATGATGTCCTTGTACTTCCACAAGGACTCTTCTTTCTCCCAATTGCCTTCAGACTCTGGCAGGCCCTTCCATTTGACAAAGTACTCAAAGTACCTCGGTACACCCTTGCGTCGCACCTCTCGCTTGGCCATGATGCACTCAACCTCCCTGTCAAATGAAGTCACCATAAAAGGTGGAGCTCGTTGATACTCTCCACAACTTGGCTCCTTGAGGTCGGCATGGTGGGGCTTGAGATTGCTTACATGGAACACCGGATGGATCTTCAATCGGGTGGTAGTTCCACATGGTAAACGGCTCTTCCCACGGTTCGGATGATAGGAAATGGGCCCTCATATCTCCTCAACAACGCCTTGTGCAATCTTCTAGTGGACTTGTGTTGATTGGGGTTGAGCTTCACAAAGACCATATCACCTGGTTGGAACACAACATCTCGCCTATGCTTGTCCACCAATTTCTTCATCTTCCGAGTTGCCTTCTCCAATTGAGCCCGAGCCAGCTCATTAGTCACCTGCCACTCCTTGGCTGTCTTGTATGCAGTAGGGCTACTCCCCGTGTAGCCTAATACCAATGTGTTCTGTGACATAGGTTGTTGTCCCGTTGCCAACTCAAAAGGACTTGATCCTGTCGACTCCGACCGCTGCAAGTTGTACGAAAACTGAGCAACATCCAACAACTTTGCTCAATCTCGTTGGTTGGCACTCACATAGTGCCTCAAGTATAGCTCCAATAATGCATTCACCCGCTTCGTCTGACCATCTGTCTGTGGGTAAAAGCTGGTAAAGAAGTTCAATTGTGAGCCAAGTAGCCTGAAGAGCTCCGTCCAAAGTTTACTAGGAAAGCTAGTGTCACGGTCACTGATAATACTCTTGGAGATCCTTCAATACTTTACCACATGCTTCAAAAACAAGCGTGCAGCTTCCTCAACATTACAATATGCCAATACGGGGACGAAGTTAGCATACTTGGTGAACCTGTCGACCACCACCAAAATTGAGCCACACCCTTATGACTTGGGTAGACTCACGATGAAGTCCATGGACAAACTCTCCCATGGTCTGGTTGGAACAGGAAGTGGCTTTAGCAACCCACCCGGCTGCTTCTGTAATGTCTTGTATTGTTGGTATACAAGGCAAGTTCGCACGAACGAGTCTACATCTTCCCGCATCTGTGGCCAATAGTAAGCTTCACTCATCTAGGCTAACGTTCGATGAGTGCCTGGATGTCCCGCCCATTTCGAGTCATGACACTCCTTCAGTAGCTCTAGCCTCAAGTTGTCCTACCTTGGAACATAGATCCTCTTCCTTGTTGCATAAAGAACAGTATCATCGAGCCAAAATCTTCTTGTCTTCTCATCTTTGACAAGCTCCAACAAATTTTTGGCTTGGGGATCATGCAACATGCCCTCTCGTATCCTCTGCATAAGAGAAATCTGGGGTTGTGCAACAGCTGCTAGTGCGGCCTTCTGGCTTAAGGCATCAGCAACGACAATCGTCTTCCCTTGCTTGTACTCCAATTTGTAGTCGAACTCTGCCAAGAAGTCTTGTCACCTAGCCTGCTTGGATGACAACTTCTGTTGGGACTGAAAGTAGCTTGTGGCAACATTGTCAGTCTTGACCACGAACTGAGAACCAAGTAAGTAGTGCCTCTAAGTTCACAAGCAGTGCACTACGGCTCTCATCTCCCTTTATTGAACGGTATACCTCCACTCTATGTCATTAAGCTTCCGACTCTCGAAAGCCAATGGGTGTCCATCCTTCATAAGTACACCATCAATAGCAAAATCTGATCATTAGTGTGTACCTCAAAAGGTTTTCTAAGATCAGGAAGTCTCAGCACTAGTTCTTTCATAAGTGCCCTCTTCAACTCATCGAAGGCATGCTGACATTGAGGCGTCCACTCCCACATCTTGTTTTTCTTCAGCAAATCCGTCAAGAGGGCGGCTATGGCTGAATATCCTTTGATGAACCTGATGAACCTGCGATAGTAGTTGACCAATCCAAGAAAGACCACAACTCAGGTACCTTGGTTGGTGGCTTATATTCTTGAATGGCTCACACCATACCCTCCTCCATGAGCAATTTTCCTCCCCGTATCTTGTGACCAAGGAACTCTACCACTTCTTAGACAAACGAGCACTTCTCCTTCTTCACATATAGCTTGTTCTCCCTCAGAACTTGGAAGACCTTCTGCAAATGCTCGAGGTGTTCCTTTAGAGAATTGCTGTACACCACAATATCATCGATGTAAACCACAACAAACTTGTCCAAGAAATTATGGAATACCTTGTTCATAAGAGTGAAAAAGGTTGCAGGGGCGTTAGTCAAGCCGAATGGCATGACAAGAAACTTGTAAGACCCATATCTCGTCACACATATTCTTTAATGGCGTCAAATGCCCTTTGGTGAGTCTCTTCCCACCGAAATTTCTCTTTATCTTTGAGTTTTAACAAAGATGAGAAGGGCTCAACTTTTCCCACGGAGTTGGCTATAAACGTTCTAAGAAAGTTAATTTGGCCTAATAAACTTTGCACACCTTTCTTGTTTTTTGGAGGGGGCGCGTCAATGACAGCCTTCGCCTCATTTTTATCAATCTCAATCCCCCTTTGGTGCACCAAGAATCCTACAAAATTTCCGACGGACACCTCAAAGGCACACTTTTTTAGGTTTATCTTCAATTGATGCCGCTACATTCTCTCGAAAGCCGACCGAAGGTCATCTAAGTGACCTAGTCTAGACTCCGATTCTATGACCACATCGTCAGTATACACTTCTAAGTTTCGACCAATCATGCCATGAAAAATGGCATTCATTGCCCGTTAATATGTGGCCCCGATATTTTTCAAGCTGAAGGGCATCACCACATACTCAAAAGTTTCAATGGATCCGGGGCACCTGAAGGCTGTCTTGTGGACATCCTCCTCGGCTATAAAAATTTGGTTATAACCGGAGTGCCCATCTATGAATGATAAAATTTCGTGCTTGGCCGCCCCATTAACTAAGAGGTCAGCCATGGGCATGGGATATTCATCTTTGGGAGTTGCAAGATTAAGATTGCGAAAATCAACACATATTCTTATTGCTCCCATTTTTTTCTTTACAGGTATAATATTTGAAAGTCATTCTACATATCTAGCTAGCCTAATAAATTTAGCTTTCACAAGCCTTACAATTTATTCCTTAACCTTTAACTCTACTTCTGCCGACATCTAGCGGGGTGGCTGCTTAAAGTGCTTGAAATCTTCCACCATTGGTAGGCGATGCTCGACCAAGTCACAACTCAATCCAGGCATCTAGGTGTAATCCAACGCAAAGTAATCCTTGAACTCTCTCAAAAGCTCTTCCATCTTGGCCAGAAGTTCTGGCTCCATTAGACCACTGATATAGATTGGTCGATGGTTGTCTTTCGTCCTCAAGTCAATTTCTAACAAAGGGTCTTGGACTTCCGCCTTCGAATCATCCATCTTGCTTGGCGCCAACTCTACTTCTTCGAGCTCGAGTGCATCATCTTCTGAACATTCATGAAGGAATTCCACCAAGTTGGCGGTGGACCCATGCTCGGCCGCTCTTTCGGCCCAAAAATAGTATAGCCGTCTCAAAGTGTCTTCCACCACGGCCTTCTTCTCTTCCTCTCTGTATGTATCACTCATTGAGGGAGAAAAAATCAGCTATAGTGGGGCACTCCCCATCTGCTTGGGCATCATGTGCCCCCAAGTCTATCAACTTTTGGGTTGAGACTCCCGTAGGTCGGCCGTTCCTATTTGACCCCGTAAAATAAAGAGGCATATTGTCATCCTCATAAAACTTTGCCTCTACCGCATTGGCGGAGGCCATGAAAGGCCGTGCATCGGCCTGAACAGTCTCTACACTTCCATCCTCATGCCAAAATCGTAAAAATTGATGAAGTGGAGAGGCACACATGCTTCCATGGATCTAATCTCTGCCCAACAAAGCATTTAAATGGGCCGTTGTCTCCACCACAAAGAAGGCAGTCATTCTAACCTTTTGCTCTACTCTAACTTGGAGCGGGATAATCCCCTTTGAAGTCGTGGTGTCTCCCACAAACCCATTGACCGTTGTCTCGGTTGGAATTAATTCATCTGAGTCTTTCTTTAATTTTCTCATGATTAAGGCTGGTAGGATGTTGACCGTAGCCCCTGTATCTACAAGGAATTTGCTCACCGGAACTCCATCGAAATAAGCTCCCACATATAAGGGCTTAAGGTGAGAGGACATTTTCTTGGTGGGCATCTCATAACACACCTTCCCAGGCAATTTTTCCTCCATTTTGGGCACCACGATGCAAGTTTAGGCATTCCTTTCCTTCAGAATTTCTTGGGCCACCTCAATTTCTTTGGCCCCTTCCATTTGGACCATGGGCTCAACCTCGTCGAACACATCTCCGTCCATATAATTAGGTTGATCTGGCCGAGCTTCGAAAAATAGTGGGAGTGTAACAACCATGGCATTTACCTCGTCAAAGTCTCCGAACTTCACTTTGACCTTGCCCACTTTTAGTTCACACTCAAACTTAGCCATCTCTTCCTTGCGTTCTTTCTCTAAGTGTTCCATAGCCTCCTCCATCAGATCCTCTAAGTACTCGTCATCAGCATACTTCTTGTCATCCCTATAGAGCTCTTCATCTTCGGCCGCCGAACCTTCGAGATTTTCCAATGGCTCCTTAGCTTCTTCCTTAGCCGTGTGCTCAGCCTCTTTTTCTACCACATTGGTTTTGGCATCGACCATGACTTGGTCTTCTTCTGCCCTAGGCTTGCTTAATATCTTATGGGGATCATCCCCAGCTTCTTGGACCATGTTTTGGTCATTTTCCTCTTTCTTCTCAACCTTGGTAGGCTGAGCCACTTTGGTCACGGTCGGGGCCTTGGCCACCAGAGGCTTGACTTTCGGTGGAGCCGCCCTTGCCTTTTCAACCTTCAAAGTTTATCTCCCCTTTTCTTGGTCGACTCACTAACTTCAACTTTGGAGTTATTTGCCTCAAAAGCCCCAATCAAATGGGCCTATAACTCCGAGATTGGCTCTTCCGGGGCCGTTACCAAGACTCGGCCATTCACCCATTCTTGATGTATTTTCAACTCTTCCACCGCGGCTGCCTCCAAGAAAGCGACAACATCGGCCTTGGCTAACTCCAACTCCTCCAATTGAAGCTTCTCTTGAGCCTGCCTTTTGTCCGCCCATTCTAACTACGCCTTGCAAGTTGTGGCATATTGCCTTTGAGCCCTTCTCGTTTGAGTCTTGCTCAAGGGTACCGGTGGGAGTTTTGGGCCTCTGCTTCTATACCATTGGCCCGCCTTTGTGTTTGGCACCTTGAAAGTTGGGACACCACTACCGTCTATGAGGCAGGGTCTATGACACATAAGCCACATCTCGGCTTTTGCCTTCTCCCACTGAAATCCACATGCTTCAGTTTTGGCTTGAGTCTGGCGAATCAATGTCTTTATACCTTAGAGGGGCATGTTGATTTCTCCTCTTCGGCTGATATCTCGGCCTCTCATACTTATCTTGGTGGTCATGCAATGGCCGTTTGTTCGGCTACACTTCCATTTCGCCCTTTGGGCTATATGGGCTGTAATTTTCGGCCGGGCTTGTTATTATACTCTTTTCAAAACTCCTAGATCTGCCCACTTGGACTTGGTCCTTGGTTTGCTCCTTAATCAACCCCTTGGTAGGTTCCTTAGTTGGCTCATTGGGCTTTGGCGGAACCACTTCGAGAGTCACCTCACATTGGCATCAACTGCATAGCACAATGGCCTTTGGAGGTTCTTCCTTTGTCGAAACTTTCTTCTCGAGAACCTTGGCCACCTCAGGATACATTTTGACCTTGCCCCTTGCCTTAGGGTCCGCCGGAATCTCCCTTGCCTTTTTTTCTGCCACAGCCTTTGCCAAGCTACCCAAGTCCAACCTTGGACTAGGTTGGTCTAGCCTTGGAAAGTTAGCATTCACCATGTTGACTTGAGCATTTGGGAAAGGGTTTTGGTCGACGCCCATTGTAGCCTTCTCCGAAAATTTCAAGATCTTCCGATCGATGAAATCCTGCACGACATTCTGAAAAACCAAACAATTGTTAGTCGTATGAGACCACACATTGTGAAACTTGTAATAAGTTTTATTTCTAAGTTCATTAGCTTATGGAATATCATGATCATTAGACAATTTTACGATCTTTTCTTTCAAAAGTTGGTCGAAAATTTGTTCAGATTTAGAAATATCAAACGTGTAAGACTTTGTCACGACCGCCTTTTGGCAGGTTCCACTCAACTTGGACATTTGGGCTGTGGTCGGCCTTTGATCCATAGAGGCTTTAGACAAAGCCTTGCACACATATGGCCTTTTAGCCATAATCTCGACCAAGTTTACCCCGGGCGACTCTTCTTCCTCCTCTAAGTAAACCTCATCACCTCTTTCTTCTGAGTCTATATCTTCAATGTCCACCGCGTGGACTGATGTAGTCCTAGACCCAGAAGGTTTGGTTGAATCCCTATAAAATGTCGGCCAAGGTGCCGACCGCCCTTTTTGTTGCTCCTCCTTTAGAAGAGCTTCGTATCAGTCCACATGAAGTAAGAGACCATAAATGTCGAGGAACTCAATTCCTTCGAATTTCTTTTGGAGGTCAAGCAACAATCCTCCTTGGGCTAATTTTGCAAACTCATGCTTTGGCATATTGACCGTGCACCTAGCCCTTGCATCTCTAAATCGCCCCAAATATTCTTGGACCGACTCACTTGGCTTCTGGCTTATCTTCGCCAAGCCGGCCATTGAGACTTCCGGCTCCAGTTTATAGAATTGCTCATGGAAGACTTGCTCCATAACTTGCCAATTCTAGACGGTGTTCTGCGAAAGCTTAACATACCATGAGAAAGCTGCCCCCGTAAGGTTACTCGAAAATAGCCTTAGTTTAAAGGCATCGCGGTGCCCAATCTCCGCACACTGGGCCGTGAATTGGCCAATGTGTTCAATGGTCAATTGGAGCCCATCTCCTGAAAATAGTGCAAAATCCGAAACCTTGAAACCCCTCAAAAATTCCTCTTGATCAAAATGCTCCGGATATGGCCTCCGGTAGTCTGGCCTACCAATCCTTCTAGCATGGGGAAACATATCTTGAATCATTTGTTCGACCGCACCTCGATCGACTGCTTGGTTTCCTAGCAACTGATTTTTCACATTCCCGCCGAGATTATTCCAACCACCGACTCCGGTGAATTGGTTGATATGAGGCCTAGCAAAATTGGCTCCGGCCCCTTGGTGAGCTTGTGGGCGGAATTAGTTATATGGCGAGAACACTTGGAATTGGTTGACTACCGAATATGAGTTGTTGCCCATTGGTGGAACATTAACCACTGGGGCTGGGTTGCCTCCAGTTGGTGGATTAGGTTGGGGCGGATTTACTCCAAAGACATTTGGTCGGGCCTCCACTCGAGGCCCGGCCGCTGATGCTCCATTAAGCGCCCATTGGTTCCTATTTTGGCCATTTTGTTGGCCTAACCATCGATCAAACCTCTCATTGATTTGAGCATTTTGAGTGGCCATCGAGTGTGCCATTATCTCCAGACACGCATGAGTTGTTGGAGTTCCAATGAAGTGGCCGGATTTGGCCTCAAGACTGGCCCCCCAGCAACTTCCGTAACATCTTCGACTAACACTTAGTCGTGGCTCGGCCGAGGCCATTTTGCTCTTGTTGAGCGGTCGGAATATTTTGTGGCTGAGTATTCATAGGGAGTGAATCAGCCATGCTTGTCTCTGATTCCGACCGAAGTCTAGATTCTTCAAATTCTTGATCTCTTCTAGGATTCCTCCTAGGTTTTACGACCATACAAAACCTAGTGGTCCTACCGGGCGTGCCAAATTATGTTTCCTTCTTTTTGGCCGAGGCGGCCGACGGAAGGAACTTTTGGTCCTTCTTCTTTTGAGTGTGGGGCATGCCACCACCAAACCTCGAATTTGGACTTGAATGGAGTGTGAATAGATGGATGTGTTGCTCTTCTAACTTCTAACCAAAAGATTGATCGGCCAAGCAAGGAACCTCCTCTTGGCCTAGATTCTTTCACTTCCTCGGGCTCGAGGATGGTCAGGTTTCGTACAGATGTTTTTGTGATTTTTAGGGTTTTATGTAAAAATAATGCAATTAAGCTAAATATGCATATAAACGTAAAAACAAGAATTGAAGTGCGATAAAATAAATCAAAGCGATAAATAAAAGCAATAAGAACAATAAAATAAACAAACTTGAAATTAAACTTAATTGAAGTGCGATAACAATGAAATGTAAAGGAATCAAAATAAACTTGAATTTAAATGACAATAATATAAATCGAACAAGAATTTAAATGACAAGAAAAATATAAACTTACACCAGAAAAAGGAAGAACTCCCTACACTAGGTGCTTGAAAAATAAAATCCTAAGTCTAGGAAACGAAAAGTACAAGACGAAAAGTATGTTTGTTTGTCTGATGTTGTGTGTCCGATGTTTTCGTCAACCAAGGTTTATATAGGGCACTCATCAGCCCATGAGCTGGCCATTGAATGGCCACAGGTCAACTCTTTTAAAACTTCTTTCCTTCCAAGGCCCCCTTAAATACGTAGGATTGCATTGATTGAAATATTATGAAATGCTTGATTCTTTCTTGCTTTGGAACATTTGGAGTTATTATCAAATTCCTTGATTTCTTTCCTTGTGAGGCCTCCGTCATGTGCACATAATCCCCCGAAAATCTGGGCGCGAATCGGTGTCTTGGGCTAAGACCTTTGATCTCTTGGCATGACATGAGGGTGCCCTTCATGCCCCTTGAATTCATGGAGCTCTATAATTGGTCTTTATGTACATGTGGTTGGAGCTAGCCGCTCGGGTTGTATAGTTTAAATTAAATTCGTGTATATATATATAATAGAGCAATGAAGTTTCAAATTAAAAGGGCCCAACCATAATATTCCATCCGCCATTTAGTTTCACTTGCCCATACATGCATATGTATATATAATAGGGCAATGAGGTTTCACTTTAAAGAGCCCAGCCATGGTATTCCAACCGAACTCATTCAATCTCATTTGCCCATATATGCATTTATTAATACATACATACATATATATATATATATAATAAGTCAATCAAACCTCTAACTCAAAACCCTTTCAGCCCCAATTTTCCAAGAAACCAAATACCTCAACCGCACTTATATCCATTTAACAACACAGCAGCCACCATCATTCAACACACTCGGCTGCAATATCTTGAGAGTCAGCCGCATCCTATTTGAGCACCTCCAGCCGCATTCGAGCATAGCCCGGCCATTCTCTTCCAGCCACCATGCCCAGCCGCATCTTTTTGCCCACATGCCCAGCCTCATCTCATAAGCCCCGACTTTCTCTGTCTCCAAATCCAACAAATTTGGCCACTCCAATCTAGCAAGCCCCGACAGCAGCCACCCACCATCATTCAACACACTCGGCCGCAATATCTTGAGAGTCAGCCGCATCCTATTTGAGCACCTCCAGCCGCATTCAAGCATAGCCCGGCCATTCTCTTCCACCCACCATGCCCAGCTGCATCTCTTTGCCCACATACCCGGCCTCATCTCATAAGCCCAGACTTTCTCGGTCACCAAATCCAACAAATTCGGCACTCCAATCTAGCAAGCCCCGACCGCTTTTTCGAAAGCCCAAAGACTCCGAAACCCAGCTTCATTCGGCCCAACTCCGTAGTTGAGAAGCCCGGCCTCTATTCTTCTTGTGCCAGGGTTAGGTGGATTTCTACCACCCCTAAACAACATGATAAGGAAAAAGAAAGTACAAGTAAGAAAAACATAAGGGAAAATTTAGCAAAAGGATTTTGTTACAACAATTGAGAACTGAAAAGAAAAACTAAGAGAATTTGAGGGAGAGAAGGGAGAGAAGCTCTAGAGAGGTGTTTGAGAGCTTTCCCCCTTGGGGTGTATTTGAAAGCTTGGAGAACCTCACTATTTATAGGCCTAAAGGAAGTAAAAATTTGAACTAAGTATTGCTTCTACCTACAACACCCCCTTCACCAACTTTGCCTAACTTCCCCACCAAAAACAATTAGCTCAAACATATGTCATGCATGACAATGCATTGCAATCTGATTGTAGGCTTGTTTTGGGCTTGTTTCTTAATAGATTAAATTCTGGAAAAATATGGTTCTTGAAGCTCTTTGTCTTATTTTTCGAACCATATGTAGCCCAGCTCAAGAAAAAATCAGAAAGGCCTTCAAATGCCATTTTTGGCACAATAATGCAGATGCTGCTTAATTTCACCTTAAGCTACCGAAACTTGCATAACTTCCTCTAGAAGACTCAGAATCATGAACCGTAAAATACTTCAGAAACTACACTTCCACATCTTTCCAATGATGCATGGCTCATTATCCGGTTCTTCCTAAGCACATACAGTCCAATTTGTGAAGTTGACTGATCAGCAGACACAGTTTTGAGCTAACTTGACTCCAAAATGCATTAAATGAGTCATAATGCTCAATACACTTAAACAAAGATAAAAAAGGGTCAAAATCACAAGTTTAACTAAAAAACATAACCAAATCATAAGCTAGAAGGGTACAAATTGATATGTAATTATGCACTGATTAATATGCTCTATTGTCATTTATCTGGCATGCTATATTATTAAATTGCGAATTTAGATCACCTATTGTCATTTATCTGATAAGAGGATGAAAGTTTCGTAAGTTTATATATTTTCAATGATAATGCCCTTAATAATGTCGAGCATAGCTAGGTAATTTATTATTCACCTCTCAAAGTCCTTGAAGGGCCATAGCCCTCTAGGCCGAGAAGCTCATATTTTATAGGTCTTAGCCCACCAGGCTTATATTTTATGGGCTTCTACCCATAAGTATAACCTCTAATTTATCTGTTACCATTGTCATCAGTAACTTCTCCTTCTTTATCATCATTGGCATTTAGCTTCTACTCTTGCAGGTAATGTTGCATGTTATTTTATGATTTGAACCATGTATGATTTTGGTGTATTTTTCCTTTGCTTCATAATGTCTCCAACTCTCAGTTTGGATTCTTAAGTTCTTTATAAACCAAAACCTACCAAATGATGGATTTTAATAACTTTCATTTTAGCATAAACCTCGCATTTATAGCTTTGTACTGGGTACTGCTACCGTCTCAACAGAACCCTCGGCATGCTGGTCAAAGTAGTGGTGTCAAACTAACCATGTCAGGCCGACCCGACCCGACCCGTTTAGAGTTGGCCCATTTAATAAACGGGTCATGTCGGGCCCATCCATTTATGAACATCATCAATCCCGGCTTGAGCCCAAGATCACAGTCCATATGGGCTAGGGTCGTGCTCGTACCGGGCTACAAAACGGGCCAAGATGGACCCACACCAAATTTGACTTATGTATTGTATTTTTTTTTTACAACTTCATTTAATTATTATTTTTTTTACAATTATGTATATACGAACAAGATTTATTATTTGTTGAAAAAAAGGAAGCCAATAACTTTATTAAAAGAACACTTAAATAGAAAATGACTAGATTATTGTTTGGATTTTAAAAACTGGAACTTGAAAAACAAAATCATTATTTTATATATAAAAAAATCTTAAATTTTATATATTTTAAAGAAATAAACTTGAATTTAAGATATAAATATAATAATATTATGTAAAAGAATATTTAATCAAGGATTAGATTAGACGTTTTTGAAGTTCTACTTCTTACAAGAGTACTTCCAAATAGGCTATTATGTTGCTAGACAAACACCTATTTTGTCAAAGTTTGAATTTAGACAACACATCAAAAAAAACATTTAGACAACAACCAACTTAATCAATGATTCAAATTCATAATCTTTCTCTTGTCTACATCTTAAAACTCAAGCAGACAAAGTAAAATGACATGGGTCATATACAACACTTGAAAAGCGTGGTGTATTTTGGATGGCATATGCTATAGCGTGGTGTATATAGTACAGTTCTTTTTAGCCAAGTATGTAAGATTATTATAAGAAATATTTTGTATATATATTTTTTTTTTGGGTTTTTTTGGTAAGTACAGGAACAGAACTTAGCAAGAGTTACAAAATTATGGTATCTTTGCTATTTCAAATGTACATTGTATATCTTAATGAAGTGTTCTTTATATATTTTTCTAGAAAGTGTTTTGACATGTGTAGTTTTTTTAGAAAGTGTTGTTCGAATATAAAGTAGCTTTTTTCTTTCCTCAAAAAACGACAAATAAATAAACCTGCCTTACTTTTGAAAAAAAAACAGCTTTATCAAACAAGTTAAAAGCACTTTATGATAATGAAAAACGAAGTGGGTCGGTCAGCGGGTCTAAAAGTGCTTTTCAGAGAAGCACTTAAGTATTTCTTTATGAAAAGAAATGTCCTGTTATAAATGTCTGAAGTCTAGCAACTGCAGGCTGCAGTGCGGTGTGCACCTGTGAGTATGTACTTTCTTGCCGGTGCAGCTTTTCATTTTGTACTTCTGCTGAAATGCAACGTCACATGGATTCCAAATATTTTTCGGAGATGATATATTAACTCACATCATGTAAGAACGACAAAGAAAAATTATTGTCATAGACATAGAGCAAATAACATGTTCCCTACCTTTGTTTTTTTAATACAAAATCTTGCATAAATACAAGCCAATCATCTATCTCATATGTTAAGATCAAGGGTTAATTTTCTTTACAAAACAGAAAATAAATAAATACAATCTTTGTTTGACAGTTTCATTATGAAACACCTAATATATTGCTTTATTGTCATTTATCCTGCATTTTATATTATCAAATTGTAAATCCTATAGTCATTTATCCGGTAGGAAGATGAAAGTTTCGTAAATTTACATATTTTCAATGATAATGGCCTCAATAATGCCGAACATAGAAAGATAATTTTGTATTCACCTCTCAAAGTCCCTCTGGTGTAGAAATTTATGATGAAATCAGCCAAATTTGTAGTTTATTAGAGAATAAGAACATGCGATTTAGGAATGAAACCGTCAAAATTTGTGATTAATGTTAATGACAACATTTTTACTTGGCTGTGATGAGTTTAACCTAATGGTGGTTGGATGAGTTTAACTTTTAAAATTTGTGTAACAAATAGAAACAGAAATTGACATTGTGGTAATGCTTACCACCCTTAATTGATGGTGTCCAAAAATGCTCTCAATTTTAAAACGTTACATCTCCTATAAGTGTACACTGACGTTTGAGAGAACACTGATGAGTATTTTGTCCACAAAGTAAAAGCGATTCCCATAGTAGCATCAAAATGCTTTAAATTGCCTTCGAGGAAGTGACAAAGTGCCAAGAAAATAAGCACACAAATTAACGAGCAATGACATTGAGAGGATCAAAAATGCTTTTTTTTTTCTTCGAGACAAAATATAAAGGGACATTTCAGAAATGCATGTTCACAACAAAAAAATTTATTAAAAATCAGAAATGTATATAAACCATCCAACCAACGCAATTTTGAGTGTAATTATTTTTCTTGGGAAGGAAGATGCAGTATTCAGCGAAGAATACTTGTACCATAGCTTAAATGGGTATCATGGCAACTAATGTACATTTTCTGACGAGAGCAACTAATGTACATATTCGGATGAGAAACTCACACACTGGCCATTTCAACGTTACCGCATTATCACGTACTGAAAGTTATAAACTCAAATGACCATCAACAAAACAAAAATTACTGAGCTTGCCAAGTGACTGGTTACCAGATCTGGGTTGAAACAATTTGAGGCCTATAGCGTCGTCTTCACACCACCTGTCGAAAATCAATCCAGTTTTCATAAGTGAATAGGCAGCTTACTTGCACTAGTGAAATCAAGTAATATCATGCACACTACAAGGAAGCTTAGTTGTATCAGTAAAATCATGCATAATTTGATTGTTTTTAGAATACCAGCAACTAAGCATCCTATCAAAGAGTACACCAATATGATAATCAAAGTGATGGTAGCATTCCATTAGATGATATACTTCAATCTTTGGCAATCAAATACTTTTTCCTTTGTCAATAAGAAATGTTTTATGGAAAAGTTGCCAAGGGGATGCCATGCCAACAGTACACATGATGCAACTTAGAAAGGAAATAGGAAAGACAAATCTAAAAAGAATGAAATGATAAAGAATGAACCTTCTTCAACCAATCAAAGAATAAGAGTCTAATTTTTATGTCCAAGCTGGAATGTTCCACCTCATAAAGGGAAAGCTGTACTGTTTCTTCCTAAACATAACACCGTAAGATGCACAAGGAGGTTCACTTCAATTCTTTTTAGTTTTATTCAATCATTATTCTTGTTTTAAAACAGTCTTCCATGTTATCTTGTCTTTACCTTATCTGGACCAAAAATACCATAAATTCAAAATATAGCACCAAATTTCCAAATAACTAGGCAATGAATTAACTAAATGAAACACCATTTCTTCAACCTTCTTGCATATTCATTTACTCACAAACCCTCCCTCTAACAATCATATCTGCAATAGGTAAACCTTCTCTCGGGTGGCTGTCCATACAAAAGATTCCACCTACGGTGTTGCATTTGCTTTCTAAATTGCAATGCTAGGAAAACTAAAGTGGACCCTCCAATAGAGTCACATAGAAAGATGTTAACATGCAACTGCTTACGATTGCAAAGCTGCATCCAACTTCATCCTCTCCATCCCCCCCCTCAACACAGCCTCATGCAAAGCATTTTAAAAATCAGCCATCAACTCCACCTCCCTACAAAAATATGATAGGACAACGTCCACAGATGATAACATTCCTCCAGCGACAGGCATTAACAGGATGGGTTGTCCTTTTAACCATTCTCCAGCTACTCAGTACTACTTGGTGGCTTCCCTTTCCAATTATTATGTGACGTCATGAATCAATTCATTACTTACATACCTAAAGAAATTTTTTTTTTATAATACACACTTGATTTTTCTTGTCATTATCATGGCCAAAAAACAAGAATTGCCCACCTTTATTTTCACGTTCTTTAATCTGTGCAAGTGCTACGGAAATTTTAGCACCAACAAGTGCATTGTTCTTCACCAGTGCAATGTCTAATTGTTGGTTAAGAAACTGAGTTGATAAATCAAACAACATCAACAAGTGCATTATTCTTCATACTGCAATGCCTAAGAAATGCTTTCCAAGACAGCCTCCAATACATCTTAGACTTGGAGAAGTCACCAGCATAGGTTAGGACACAGAAAATGAACATAACAATATTATTGTGCAAAGAATAATAGATAAAGGATACTCGAAGCCAGAGAAGCTCCTCCAGTTAATTCATTCACTCTCGCAAGCAAAAATGGAGTTGCAGCATTTCCAATTATATTCTTATCCCTGACAAAGCAAATTCATTTTTAGTATATTTAAAAAGATGAGTAAAAAATATTATTAACAGAAACAGGTGACTGTAGATTATTGATGAGAGGAAAATCAGTTTACCTAGCTTCTTCAAGAGCTCTCTTTATTGCAGACTCAATTAACCTTCCAGACGCTGCGTGCTCTTTGGGAATTGGAACAGCAATCAAAATTCCAGTTCCAAGCTCAAGTTTCAGGTTCGCATCTATAAAACAAAAAATAAAAAAAAGAATATTCACAACAGGGGTATTACTTTAAATTTTGCATATAATTTCTTCTAGAAAAATAAATGAATTCACTTTTGTAACTTGCCTATAAGCTGAGCACAGTCTTCTGGGGTATCTATACGGCAAGGCACCTAGATTTTCAAGTCATGATTGAACAAAAGCCATCAGTCAGATTTATATTCGAAACAAATTATGTTAAACATGTAGGCATAAATGGTCCAACATAAAGTTTTCTGCATTTGCATATAAGCTGAGCAGTCTTCTTTCCTTCCATGTAGCATCACCATAAAGTTTTCTACATTTCACACTAGGCATTTCTCTGACCAGAGAGACGTGTTTCTTTGATTCTGTCCCAGTTCAGCAATAACAAAATGGTGCTCCACTTGAGAACTGAACATAGCAGTTGAACCTAGGGTCTTTATCCCCACCCCACCTCTCCCATGCCAATTGTGCTAAGGCTCATGAGCCTAGCAGTTGGGCCAACATATCAAAATGAGAGAGAGGCTGACATTCAGTCTGCTCCAGACGCGCAATCAGGGACAGTTTTTCTTCCTACTAACCTCTAAAGAGGTTTCGCTGATCATTTTCTAGCCATCTAGATGATCAAGTGAACTCAACTTCACGTGGATGGGTTTTATTCCATAGCAAATATGGTAATAGCGGAAACGGAAAACACAAGCACTTATGGCAAAATTGTGGTTAAACGCCATTTTTAAACATGAATTTGATTGAGGATAGAACAACATTGATCAAACTATTGTTGTTAGATGAAGAAGTGTAGCATTTTGAAAGAGAGTTGACCATCAATACCTTGCAACCACTTGTTTCAGAGAAAAATGCTGGAAATTCATTGGTCCTATAAGCAGCAACACAAACTCCCTGAGTTTCCTTTTTTTTTTTTTCAATAACCAAAAAAAAAAAAAAACAGTTATTTATAGTTGACAATCTGCGCTCTATTACTTGCAATCATATACATGAGATAGTTTAGTGCAGACCAAATATTCAAGGGTCCTTGGGACATCCAATATTGATTTTACACCAGCAGAGATGACAGCTACTGGTGTCCTTCCAAGCTCAGTAAGATCAGAAGATATGTCCATTGCTGCAAAAGGAAAATAAAATTTTGTAACATTAATATCGCACCATAACACACTCCTTTAACATCCAAACAGAGTCTGCAAACATTTTTCGGGCCCAAGGTGAAGAGTTTCAAATAAATATCAATTTCTTTATATGAACCATATGAGGCAAGATAAACATGCGAGTCTTATATGGTTGAGTTGCTGCATGCGCATAAGAGCCACAGACGAAGTAATAAGTCTTTATACAATAATAGTTATTTATGCAACAATGGGCAAAAGGACTCGCAATGATAATCTCCAGCTCTAGAAATCTGGGGGACTTTATATATGAGCAGTAATTATCCACAAGTTAAAGTTTAACATACATTTTGGTAAGAAAGATACTGTAGACTGCTGTTGGTTTCTATTTCTTTTGCACAGAATTCAATGGATGACTTTTTTGAAAGCAATGGTTACAACATGTTTGTGCATGTTAAGTTGTCCAAGAATTATTTCATCTCTATAGGGCCAATATGTGACAACAGATGACAATGGATCTTATATGGTTTCAAAAATTATGTTCTGAACAGTCTCGGTTAACTCAGTTTTTTGATCTCTTAATTTAAGAGTTAAATGTATTTTTATATGCAGGGGCAGCTCTTGAATTTCACAAAGTCGTGGTCATACTTTTATGTTTTCCTTAGTTATCTTTGTTCTATGATTTTCTCTGAATATTAAGAGTATGTTGATATTTCCTTGGACTTAAGTTAGTCCCTGACTTTCTAGTCCTAATAGGAAAAGGTGGTTTTATATTAAAATATGATTCTAGTCCTTAACTTAGCATTGGATAATGGGATATTCACTATTTTGAGTGTGCAGAATGTGTTAAGGGAGTCTGCGTATGTGTGTGTATTTGTAACTGTTCATAAGTTAGTGTTCACATCCCTAGAGGAGTCCCAAAATCCCTCTTTTCTAACTTCTTTGCAGCATCATCAGTAGATATTTTTCTTACCCAATTAAACCAAAAGTTCAGAACCTCAAATAACCATTTTAAACAGCCCTGAAAAACCATATATCAGCTGCTTCCCTGAACAGCCCTGCACCTAGATTTCCAGAAAGCAGGCCCTATCTGCCTACTAAATTTCCCAGCCATTTTTTTGTTCCCAATTTAAACCTGAATACCAAAACCCTCAAGTAAACTTTTAAACATCCTCAAAACTCATAATCTGCTGCTTCCTAGAAAAGCCCCTACATCTGGATTTCTAGAAAGTCATCCCCTGTTTGCCTATTAAATTCCCCAGCCAGAATGTGATATAAAACCCTAAACCTATTCTGCCATCTACATAATATCTAGAACCTAATCTACTCCAAAAGAAAGCCAATGATACAAGCCGACATAGAAGGGTTCCTAATCTGTCCTACATTAGAGTCCTTTGTCTACTATGTTGCTTATCTGTACTCCAATATAGACCATTCGGTGAGCCATAGACTCAAGTAACACAGAAGCCATATGAATTGGCTTGGATTAGGAGAAAAATCAACAATGAAGATATTAGGAATATGGCCATATGAAGTCATGACTCTTTGACTTTTGATATCCAAAAGCATGGGTGGGGACATGAACAAAGCCGGTTTCTTTTATGGACTGTTAGTAATAAATAACACCAATATATATGTAGCATTGAACTCACTATGCTCTCCATGTCTATGTACTCCTCCAATCCCTCCAGTAACAAACAATGGTATGCCAACCTGCAAGAATATGCAGTATCGAGTATTAGAAAAACATTCATTAAAATAATGACAGAAATAGCTTTCTTTATCTTTGTATAAAGTAAACAAGAAAAGAAGTCCTTCGGGAAAGCTGATCATAGATTGGTTACCATAGAAGCAAAAAACATGGTTGCAGAAACAGTAGTTGCTCCATTCCCTCCGGTTGCCACCTAAACAAGAGTCAGCAAGTCATCTTGTAAATTTAGTATCAGAAATGACCGTGGAGAAATTATAGCGACAATTCAGAAATTCCATTTGTCCGAAATTTCTTGAGCATACATCATAACAGAGTAGGGAACCTCATAATTATGTGGCTATGAAGGTTATTTTATGCAGAAACCAGCATACTAATAAAAGTGGAAGTATAGGTAGCAGACAATTTTGAACATGTAAGTTCAATGCCACTGATTGAAGCCAACAAAATAATCATTTTATGGTGGTATAAGTATTGAGGTGTGCTTTCACAAATAATGCGGGTCTAAATTTGTCAACTTCTTGGCACGTCTTCTGCTGGCTAGCAGCACAACACAGAATATAAACTAAGAGTTCAGCATGTTCCATTGATCATATTGGCTAATACTATCAGATAGAATAAGTGCAATGCATCAGTTACTCACAACATGTGCAATGTCTCTTCGAGCTGTCTTCTGAGCTTTGGGTCCGAGATTGGCAAGCTTCTCCAGTTCTTCCATACTCAGACCTGCACAAAGAAATAATTAGGCAACAAAAAGGAAAAACAAAAAGAAAAGAATCATGTCATCAAGCACCCTCCAGAGTAATAATTTAATTTGTGACAAAAATTCTCTTAGCAGATGATACCATTCCATAAGAATACTGTACAGTATTTTCTGAAATCTCTGTGCGTTTGGATGAGGAAATTTAAAAGTACAAAGGATTTCATAAATGACGGAATTTAAAATGACGAAAATTAATGTTCTAGAATTTGTAAAGTTTCTTGTTTGGGTGACTGATTTAAAACACGGAATTTAACCTTTATTTGTAAAGTTATCTTTTTTTAAAACTCAATCTCTCTTGGGATTTTAGAAATGACGACTTTTAGATAGAATTTAAACTTGGGATTTATGATCTCCAAATTCCATGTTTTTTTTCCACGCGGAATTTCTAAATTTCTATGTTTTTTTATCCAAACACCGGAATTGGTTCGTGTCGATTTAGAAATTCTGAGTTTTGTCAAAATCCCAAGTTTATTTCCCTCATCCAAACGCACCAAGTAATTTTATCCCACTAGTTTGTAATTCGGTGGGACAAATTTCGCTTTGTAACCAGTGGGACAAATCATAGCACAATCATAAGAAGACATATATTAGAATTTAATGAAAGCTACCTCCAAGCCTAAATATTCATCAAGAAAACAGAAGAACAAAGTTAAATATAAACACCTACGCAAGGTATGCCATCCAAAATAGCAATCGTGGCAGGAACAGCTCCATTTTCCCTCACAACTGCCTCAACTTCCCTTGCGGTTTCCAAGTTCTTAGGATAGGGCATCCCTGAACATAAGGAAAAACAAAATTCAGCAAGAAAGTCAAAACGTGCAGTTCCTCACATACACATAAGCACTGCCCATGAACCTATTCACACATAATCAGCTATCAGTACGGAGCTATACTCCTCTTTCCACGAATCAAACCCGCAACCATGTCATTCGAAGTACCTCAAACCATTGTGTCAAAGCGCAATGTATAATGTATCAAAATCGAATGAATTATGATAGCATACAAATCCAAAATGGGTTTCATTTAATTAACGCTAAAGGGAAAATCTTGGAGGAAAAGGAAAACAACTGAAAATACAACAAATTACATAATGAGAGAGAGAGGCAGAGACAGAGAGAGAATTACCATGGGAAATAATGGTGGATTCAAGAGCAACAACAGCATGGCCATTTGACAAAGCTTCAGAAACCTCTGGAGAAATCTTGATAAACCCCACACCACCCTTAAAAAAGAAAATGGAAAATAAAAACTCTAAAAATGTGAAATTTGGTAGACAATGTCAAAAAGAAAAAGAAAACCAAATGATTAAACGAAAGAAAAAGAGGGGAAGGTGTGATTGGAGTGTTACGTACCTTATTTGAGTGCGAAGGATGTAAGTGTCCGCGGAGATTAGAGAGTCTTGAGAGAGCCGAAGAAGACGACGCCATACCCTTTCCCTGTTTACGTATGTTTCCTGTTTTTGTTTTTATTTTCTTAATATTTGCTAGAATCACATGTCTAGGACTTTGCTTGGTGTTTAATATGGGATAAGTAGTGGGTTATAGGATATAGTTGTTCTTATTGCGTAGTTAGAATTGTTGATAGTGGCTGGCTGGAGAGCTCTCTCTTTTGTAGGATACACATATATAAAGTTGTACAACTGAAAGGAATAAGAAAGAAGATGATTATTAACCAGATAACTTTGAGTTCCATAAACCCCACTTAAAGAGGTCAAGGGTTGCTTCATAAGCCCAAATTTCATATTGTTATTCCTAGTATTTTCCTTCAATTCATATCATAGTGCTAGAGCATTTTCACCATTTGCCATGTTAAAAGGCTAGGGGAGGCAAGAGTTATTATCATTCACATGAATAGTGTCTCTATTCACATGAGATATGAGAAAAAGAATTTGTATAGAGTTTTGGTGTAGGAAGTGAAGAATATGGCTAGATATTTAAATATAACAAAATTGAAATTTTTGGTATTTAAGAAAAAAAAAAAAAATTTTGGGTCGCTCACGTCATTACTGATGTAATAGCCCTTAAGCAACAGCTCGGGCTGTTTTTACCTTTGGACCTGCTAGGAGAGCCCATGCCTTGCCTAGGCTATTTTGTACAGCTAGAAACGACTTCATGGGCCTAGGCCCCCTCTTGCTCGGGCTGGGGGGTGCGGTAGAAATTCTCTTAGAGCAAGTCCAGCAGTGGGAGCTGGACTCGGGCTGGGGGGGGGGGGGGGGGTTTGGGCAAAAAACAGAGGTCCAGCAGAGAAGAAGCAGCCCAGGCGAGCGTGGGGTCCACCAGACAGGGCAGGCCCCGAAGGCGATTTCGGCCCGAGCTCGGGCCCGAGGTGGATGACGTCATTGCTGACGCCAGCGTAGCGTCAGCCCTCCAGATTCAAATTTTTTTTACCGTTGGCGCGTGCATTGCACGCGCCAACGTTAAAAAAAATTTCGAATTCACCGCTACAGTAGCCGCCAACGGCTACTTGACACGTGGCAGCCTCTGGTCGCTCCGATTCGAATTTTTTCTTCTATCCAACGGCAGCCAATTTTTCTGCAATAAAAAATTGAAAAAAAATCGAATTTTTTTTTAAAAAATACACAAAAATTACTGAATTTTTTGTGTATAAATACCAACCAATACTCTTCACTTTTAACACCAAATCCTCATATATTTCTTCTCCTTCTACTATTATTCACTTTCTCCTCAAAATTTATTCACTTTCTATTCAATATTTTTTCACTTTGAAGTATTTTTTTTCTATCATATTATGGGTTCTTCTAATGAAAATGGAGGGGCATGGAGCATGATGGAAGATGTTAGCTTGTGTGAGGCTTGGGTCCAAGTTAGTCATTGTCCCGTAACGGGCAATGAGATGAAATTTTCTCATATGTGGAAAAAAATTCATCAAACATTTTGTGAAAAGGCAATTGGTTCTACACGTACAGAAATGACATTATCCAGTAGGTGGAAAGTTCTTAATAAAGAGTTGGCGAAATGGAGAAATGCCTTAGCAAAAGCGATGGACAAGCATCGAAGCGGAGAAAACCTTAGCAGTGAGGTAAATTATTTGTCATTTTCCTTCTATTAATTTCTATGTCATATTAATTTTTATTTAAATATTTCTTGCAATTTATATATTTTGTTAATATGTCTCTAGTTTTTTTTTTTTATACATGTTGCATTTTTTTTTAAATTTATTGAATTTGCATTAGTTTTTTTTTACATGTTGCATTGCCAATATTTTTTAAAGTTTCTTGCATTTCCATTTAATTTTTTTTTATAGATTATGCAAGCTCAAATATGGTTTGGTGCTACAGGGCAAGGGAAAAAAAGTTTCAATCATACCCATTGTTGGGAGGTGGTGAAGACTTGTAAGAGATTCCAAATTATTCCAACCGGTCCGACGGTAGTCTTGAACGAGACTCCACTTCATGAGACGCCGGCATCGGATTCACCTATGGATTCCCCGATGAATCTAGACTCACCCATTGAAAATGAGCCAAGGCCTATTGGGAGGAAGGCGGCGAAGGCGAAGAGAGGGGGTAATTCTAGCAAGAATGCATCTCAATTTTTGGAGGAACTTTCAAAGCACCAAGCCATGAGAATTGAAATGGACTTGAAACAACAAGAGCACGATATGGCTATTCAAGTAGAATATGCAAAAGAAAGGGAGTATGTACGCAAAGAAAGGGAGTATGTACGCGAACAAAATATTGAAAAAAAAGATCGGGAAACCATGGCCATGAATACAAGCCATATGTCCCCTGAAACAAAACAATTTTGGAAGCTAGAACGAAGGGATGTTATGAGACGAAGACTTTTTCATGACGATGGACCTAGCAACACGGATTGGTTAAATGATGGAAACCATTAAAATAGTTTGTTTGCCTTTCATGTCTTAGTTTACTTGCCTTTGATTTCATTGTATATTTTTTTTGTTTAATTCATGTATTTTATTTTATTATTAGTTGTATTGCTTTTCTTTTAGTCAATAAAGAAAATATTCAACAAAAATCCTTTTTATTCAAAACATACCATACATAAAAAAACAAACCACAACCAAAGCATAAAAAAAATAAACAAACCACAACCAAAGCATAAAAAATATTATCCGAAAATATTATTCAAATTAATTGTTTAAGTAAACAAAGTTGTGAAAAAAACAAAAAAATGAATAGTATTTGTCATGGCAAGCCCCCAACTGCTGGAAACACATTTTGCTGGAGGGAGCTAGGGCAGCCACTATTCACGTGAATAGTGGCTGCCCTAGGGCTCATCTTGCCATGGCAAGAGGCAACTGATGGAAATGCTCTTAGGGGTCACACTTGTAAGTTGCAACGCAGCAAACTCGCCCATGACATAGCAATTTGCTTCCTTGTTAAAGGAGAGCACCCATGTTTTGCAATTGAAAAAATAAAAAATAATAAACTATTGTATTAGCAAAAGAAGGAAGTGTTTAGAATAATTTGCAAGGACTTGTAGTTCAAGTGTCATTTAGCTTTCTGCTTTTAGGTTTTTTTTTTAAATTTAAAAAATTCATAAAAAATTATAAAAAGATCATAAAAATACATTGAAAATTGCTACAAACTCCTTACAACATTATCCTTGACTATCAAACCCCAAAAATCAATTTTGGCATAGGAAAATTGAAAAATTATGATTAGTGGAAGAGTTCGAGGAAGTTTAATGATCTTCAAGTTAGTGTCAAATTTGATTTGAGAATTTTGTTTAAAATTTTCATATAAGTCAAAGTTGGATTTTAGAGCTTCAAAGATGAAAATGTCACAAGGAGTTTGTAGGATTTTTTTTTGCGTATTTTTTTGATTTTTTGTTCTTCTCATTGAACATTTAGATGCCAACTAAACCAACAAGTTTTTTTTATATTCCAATTGAACATCTCACTGCTAAAATGAAATAGGGTTTAGCATATCTATGCAACATGACTTAAAATATTTAGGGAATAACACATGCAAACAAGGACCAAAAGCATCTTTTAGGAGTATGTGCCTTGTGAGTGGTTTGTGAATCTGTTTGGGATGTTTTCTGAAAGATTTGTGAAGATCTGTCGCTGTCATGGTGGTAGAATATGAATGAATCTGTAAGTGGAATGTTGTCATGAGAGGAAGAAAATCTGGTATCCATAATGCAATTTCCTTACACAGGTTACAAGAACAATGGTCAACCAGTTCGGATACATACACGAACAATACTACAAACCTGCAACCCAAAACAAAGAAAACCAGCTCAATGATGAAAAACATACATGGACAATACATCAAATTTATTGACACAATCAGCCAACTACAAAACGGGATGAGAGCTGGCGGATGCATAAATGTCAAATTCATCCATCAAGGACACGATCGGACTAGATTGTGTATTCGGCATGCTCTGAGTTGTGTCGTCATTGTTTCCAGGTAAAGAACTGCATCATTACAACACAGAATGAGAACTTACTATGAAAGCACTCATGTGGAAGATTAAAAAAAATATTAATTTGCATTTCGGACTAGTTAATCAATGTAGGACAATTGTGTCTATCATGATGAACCGACCTACACTCGGTACACCATCGTTTCAATTGGTCCATTGCCTTCTCTTTGCCTTTCACTCTTACTCGAAGTGGATCCATTAAAGTAACTGTTTGAGAATCGCTGGCCACGGCTTTACCACTTCCTTGTGCATGCCCAATTTCCTGCCCCATAGACTCTATCTTTTCCTGCACACCCTGTAAAGTTTCTAAGAGTAGCTTCCCAGCTTCCTCGGACATTGATGCAGAATCAATTAGAGTAATGGCCAGTTTAGACAACGTAGATCTCCTCATTAAAACACACCTATCAACGTGATCTTTAATTTTAATGGCATCACGATCAAACACCAACGCAGACTTCGCTTTTTGCATCCACCTTTTTAATAAATACTGATCTGGCAAATATTCGACTTGCTCATGTTTTAGAAAAGCCAATACATGCCTGCATGGAATTCCACAAGATTCCAAGTGTTTGCAACTGCAAGAAGCTAGATCAGCGGATACATCATACACAACTTCTTTGACTTTAGAAACCCCGGGTTTTATCCTCTCAGTTACTTTATAAACCCTTTGTCTATCATCCGACGTTGTACACTGAAGAAAACATTTAAGGCTCTTCAATTCTTCCTTCTGAAACTTTTGATACAGTGCCTTTGTATACAAGGCTGCCACCTGGGTTTCCATTGACGTCTCCAAAAGGCTTGCAGGTTTTTCATTACAGTCAACATGATCGGCATATAACTCCTCATGCCGCTGCTTAGCAAGACCTCGTTCAAATCGTACTACGAAATCCATCAACGAATTCTTTCGTGAAACATATGGCTTGAAGAAAGCATGTGAGCTTTCAGGTTGCTTACTACTCAACATTCCAGCGGAGAAAACATGTTTCACATAGGCTGGAACCCACTTATCACGCAAATCATAAATTGAACTCAACCAAGGATGATCATTTAATCCATTTTCTGTAATCAAGGTAAGCCATTTTGATTCAAATTCTATTGTTGTGTCTATATCCCACATGCAAGCATTTAAATATGAGAATCTGTCTCTGAGGGTTGGGGGATTTACCTTTTCAGAAAATTTGTTCAAAATATGCCATATGCATAATCTATGATATGTAGTTGGGAGAGCTTGCACAATCGCCTTTGTCATGGCTGCATCGTGATCCGTAATGATCATTTTGGGTGGTGGACCGGGCATGGCATTCTTAAATTGGTCAAATAACCACACAAAAGATTCGGTGGTTTCTTTACTTAAGAAAGCACATGCAAGGATAATTGTCTGCCCATGATTATTCACCCCTATTAACGGCGCAAATACCAATCCATAACGATTCGTGTTATATGTTGTATCAAACACAATCACATCTCCATAGAATTTATAAGCTCGTCTAGATGTTGAATCTGCCCAAAACAAATTAGTCAGCTTTCCACTAGAATCTGCCTCCATCTTGAAATAAAAAGACTCGCTCTTTCTTTTCTCAGCCCCAAAATGCTCACTCAGCAGCTCAACATCATGCTCCAGCAGTTGCGTGCGCATGTTCGTTTCCCAATCGTAGAAATCTTTATTTATACACCCAATGTTTTCCATTCCTCCTGCTTGTACCTCAAGATTACTTACTGGTTGATGAGTAGGTGTATTAACTACACCAAGTTGGTCAATTTTGAGTGCTTTTCTTGATTCTCTAACATCACGGTGAGATCTCAACAAATGCACCTTATCTGGGGTTGTCAATGAATGGTTGTGTACCTCTTCAAACAACGAAATAGAATACTTGTTAGACTCATGACACTTCACAACCCCAATCCTAGCCTTGCAATCTTGTCGTACTTTGACTCTGCGTCTTTTCCTTACCCTGCCTTCTGCTTCGGGTCTACAATACGTACCTTGTTTAGAACATACATATTCTTTCCTTTTTATCTCCCCCGTGAGTCTATCCTTTTTACTTGAATGACTGCGTATGCTGAATCCTGCCTTCTCTGCATAATTATTATAGAAATTATAAACATCTTGAAGTGAATCGAACTCTTTCCCAACTTCTGGTATGGACTCAGTATTGAGTTTGGGTATAACACAAATGTCAGGATCCACACCATCACCATCTGCATCGCTACTATCAGTTGAGTCCCACACACATACATTCTCATCCATTCTCCCAACAGATTTCGATATTAACCTGAATATGACATCAATTTAAAACCACATCAGTCTATTCAAATCCCCTTAATGAGTTGCAAAGTCAAATGAATCATAATACGTACTAATTAAACTTAATAACATATTATGAAACATAGTCCAGACCCGTGACTTTTCTACCTTCAAGCTAGTATCAACCTCTCTTTCCTTTTAAGTATGATTCTCTGGTTTGGGTGCAGGATGGAACCTTTTCTGAAAGCTGCTTCCAGTTCAGTTGCATTGCCGCTACCCCTTGTATTCCAGCACCATTCTTAAAAAACATGAAAAATCCATCATGATTTTGTTCCAGCAACTTTTATACATAAATGTTATCCATTAATATAACTTGAATGAAATAATACCAATTACCAAGTATATTATGAATATACATGTAAAGACAATCATGCTGCGAATTAATAGTGCTCAAACATTTGAAATGATTTCCAATATATAATGAGTGGTTATTGTATAGCTAATGAAATTTGGGCACATATATATAGCTGCTAAGTATAATAGTGCTCAAACTATAGTAATTAATATAACTAATTAAAGCCCTACCAATCTAGAAGTATATAAGTTCTATATACTCTCTTTCATGCGTCTGTCACACCAAGTTTATCGTGTCTACTTTTCAAATTCAGCATCATATAGTAAGACCAACATAAAAGATAGTATCTATTACAAATACTTGGTATATACTACCATATCCAAAGAAACAACTCATGCACCCCTACAAACTGTACTGCATGTTGTTTTTCCAGAACCTCAAGAAGCTTGGACACAATCAACAATAGATTGATCTTCTTCTTCTACACAAGTTTTAGTATATACAGTATACCTTCTTTGTGTTTGGAACCAAACTCAACAATGCAGCGTACTTGCTATTCAACTAGACTGTCTGACGCTTCTCGGTGGCAAAGTGTTTGGTCCCCTTGACATATCTTCCTCTTCCAATAGGAACCCATTTCTTTGGAGAACTCCAAACTCCATTACCAAATTGCCTCCCATTTATTAATCCCATTTGTGTTGAGAGTGTTTGTCCCACATTGAAATGTTAAGGGACCTAGCCTGGGTTTATAAGGAGTTGGGCAACTCCCCCCATTGCCAATTGGTTTTGGGGTGGAACATCAACTTCCTTCATGGTATGGGTAAACCCCTCCTCCCATCCCCTCTCTTGCATCCCCATCACCACTATACTAAACAAAGGCCCATTTCTTGAGCCTGGCAAGCTGTACCCATGTGGGAAGGCAATTCCCTGAGCATCTAGCTAAGCTGAAAACAGTCGTTGCTGCATCCAATCATGAACACCATGAACGAAAATGCACTCATTGAGGCAATTCGTCAAACACCTTGGGGGCACATTTTTACGCCACATCCTAAAATCGAAGTCTAATGCAAACTACAACTAACGCATCATTAATAATCTCAAATTTGACATAGATGAAATCATTTACCTGTAAATGGAGTTTCAAAACTCAGCCTTCGATGTGGTTGCCGCCAAATCTTACCAAATCTTAGACCTCTTGTTTTTTGACAAAAGAAAAGGTTTCGAGCTCACAAGTTCAATCTCTAACTTGAAATCAAGCCGTCTAGTTTGATCATGCGGCTAATAATGCAGTCCGCATCTACCTAAGGTGCGTAATTTGTGGGGGAAATTTTGGTAATTTCAAGCCATGAGGACATTTTGGTAATTTCATGCCAGAAATACAACCACCACAAGTCTTTTACATATAACTGCTCGTTTCATCTTCTCTTTCCCTCCTCTGCTGTTACGCTCTCTCTCTCTCTCTCTTGCTCATGGCTTCCAGACTCTCACTCATTTCCATTCCCAATCTTCCAACCCCAGCTAGAACATTCCCAAAACACCCTCAACAAATACCTCTTTTTTCTCTTCCACCTCATAGTTTTCATGTAAATCCCTCCTTCAATTCGAGGACCATTTCGAGCTCTAATGGAGGATCATCGCCAGCACTTCATGCTGTCCAAGAGGAAGTGACCACCAGTTCAGATTCCACCAGTGATTCCAAAACTGCCCCTTCCTCCTCTTCCAAGGTCGTTCTCGTCATTGGAGGCACCGGCGGTGTTGGTATTTTCACTTGTTCCTTCTCTCGTTTGTAGCTCTTCATTTGCTTATAGTGCTCTTTATATGTATATATGTATATATGTATATATTTCTTTTGCTTCTGAATTTTTTTCGAATTCCGTTGAGGGGTTTGTGTAATTGCTGTTTCTTTATGTGGGTTATATAGCAAAATGAGTCTTGTGATTGTGGAAATGCTTGTGAAGTATGTGAACTTAAATCAAACAATTATTCCTCTTTTTGGGACGCAGGTTTGAGTAAATGATACGGTTTTCCTCCAAGGTTTTTAGTTTTGCACATACCCTTTTGTGAATTTTATTGGGAACTTTGTAAATTTTGGTGCTTTGTTAATCTCATTTCAGGTCAGCTGGTAGTGGCTTCGTTGCTCAACCGGAATATCAAGGCCCGCCTATTATTGCGTGACCCTGAGAAAGCAACTACGTTGTTTGGTGAACAAGATGAAGAGAAATTGCAGGTACCAATTTCTGTGTAAGTAATTATTCAAGAGATCTCTATCACTCAAATATTTGCTATATTTCTGTTAAGTTAAAGCATCGAACCTGAAATCAATTGACTTTAGGTGTTGAGGCCCTATGATTTTATTTATTAAGATGCAAAGTTGTGACTGAACTGAGCCCTGGATTTATTAGAGGTGAGAAGGTGTCATTTGACATCTGGATTAATATTCTCAGCAATGTCTTCTTTCAGCTTAGTTTTAGAGCATAAATACATTTTCTTTTATTAAAACTTGTTTCCTTTCCTGAGGAGTGGGTATCATAGCTCTATAAAAACTTGATAGGTCTTCAAAGGAGACACTCGGAATGCAGACGATCTAGATCCATCTATTTTTGAGGTTTGCGCTTTTACCATCTATTTTTGAGGTTTGCGCTTTTACTTTAGTTATGTATACTTTTTTTCCTATTTTCTGTATTGATAATGGGTCAAGGGTTAATGATTTCTGAATGAGTAATTTTAAAATGTCTTCTCTTTTAGGGAGTCACACATGTGATTTGCTGCACAGGAACTACGGCTTTTCCTTCGAAGCGGTGGGAAGGGGATAATACACCAGAAAGAGTTGGTTAGAGTTCTATTTTGAAATTTTAGCTTTATGAGTGAGCAAGTACTTGCATCTAAGGCATATGCATCATTTATTTTCTGTTTGGATATGGCAGGCTGAAAAACAGATTACATCTGGATAGATTAAATAGATGAGCTATACATGAACACGCACACAACCAAAGATTGCCTGCTCATTTATACATATGCTTTCCGCGCATTTGACTTATAAATTTTTTAATGAAGATTGGGAGGGCGTGAGAAATCTTGTATCTGTACTGCCTTCTTCGCTGCAGAGAGTTGTTCTTGTATCATCAGTAGGTGTAACCAAGTTCAATGAACTGCCTTGGAGGTAAGACAACTTATTTATGGATGTTGAGTTATAAAACCAGTGCCTTTCTTTTGGTTGAGTGAGCACTGGCAAGAAACTATGTTTAATGATTTAAGTAATATTAGGGGCCCTTAAATATTGTGTAGTTGGTTCTGAAATTTTCATAATTTCGTAATAAGATCCCAGCAAGGGAACTGTTGTAAACGAAACTTACTAGTTGAAGTTCTCAAGCATAGAAACAAAAAAGATTATTTTCCTCAGTGCAGAGAAATTTCAAAAATAGTTGCATATTTTGAGACCATAATGGTAAACCAAAGACTGATATAACATTTATTGGGATCAATATTCCTAGCATAAGAAAATTTAATTTTTTTTCTTAGATTAACCTTATTAGATCTATTATCTAGAACATGTATAGGATTAGGGTTAAACCTTACACATAAGAAATAGGTTTGGTTATCAATTGAGAGAAGCTCCACATGCACAATGTATGGGTTGCACATCCACCTCTAGGCCTGCATTCTCCAAGCATGCCTTTGCACCAATGGCTCCTCCGATGCGTCAAGCAATACCTCCATGCTATTACGGCTCCAAAAAGGTTTTTGGTTATGCCACCAGTCTCCACAAACTGATGCACACACAAGGATCACCAGGTTTATCTTGTCTAGACTTCCAAAGTGAGCTCCTCGCCGATTTCCTTAAAGAAAGTATCTTCACAAGGAGAAGATGAAGAGAGCAAAGTGTGGCCTCAATTTGGTGAATAAGGTTGCTAACTTTACCCTTCTTCATGCCTTTTTATTTGTAATGGAATGGAGGAAGGGACTGCAACAGTCCCTTCCTTATAGGAGACATGCTAGTTGTAGGGATAAGGAAAGTATCCAGTGGCTTGATTCTGGTTCTAGGCACTTTACTGGCTTATGCAGCACATGTAGCTCATACAGTCACGTGGGTACCTAGAATTCATGTATTGGGTAAATACATGGTCGTTAGGTGATTAACAATGGTTCAATGTAATATACCAACAAAATAATAATAATTATAATAATAATGGTTCAGCGTATGCATGGGTTCATTGTATGGCACAAAGCAATGCATTACATTTAATAGGCAGTCTCATAGACCTCCACATAAGGCTTGTGGACCCTTCTTTTGAGCCATGAATAAATTTACAGAAAATTTCAGCGAAGCTTATGTATTTCTCTAGGACTGTGGTGCAACCCATCCTAGGTGCAATGCCCAGAGACCTACAGGTGTGGTGCTAGTAGCTTCTACCTTACCTACTTACAATTTGTAGCAATCAAAGGCCAAAATTCCTGTCCTACATCATGAGAGAGAGAGAGAGAGAGAGAGAGAGAGAGAGAGAGAGAGAGAGAGAGAGAGAGAGCTTAAAAGACAATATTGTTCTTTTACAAAATGGTGCTCAGAGCAATTAAAAATTATTTCTTAGTCATAGTGCAGATACAATATTGTGCCTGTGCTGTTCTTCAGGATTAATGTAGGGGTTTTTATATCTCTTATCGTTATGGCTTTGAACAGTTTGAAAGTGTCACGTAAGCTTAATTCTGAACTATACCATCTTGTACATCCAACTAGTTCACAATGAAGTGGTTTTTCAATCTTCTATTTCTTTCTCACATGGATTAATTATTCAAATTTTTTTATTTTTGTAGCATTATGAACCTTTTTGGTGTTCTCAAATATAAGAAGATGGGGGAGGATATTCTTCGTAATTCTGGTCTATCATTTACTATAATCAGGTTTGTGTAAATTAGTTATGTAACTTTTTTTATTACTGAGAAACCAAAAAACTATCATAGTAATTATGGCAGGCTTCCGCTTAGAGCAAAGCAGCTTTATATCCCTAAAATTGTTGCTTATATTGTATTTATACTTTTTGCTTTGCAGACCTGGTAGATTGACAGATGGACCTTACACATCATATGATCTTAATACATTGCTGAAAGCTACAGCTGGCCAACGACGTGCAGTCCTAATAGGTCAAGGTACACTATCAATTTTCAACGAGCATTGCATAGATAGATTGCAGGTTCAGTTCTTAAGGCTCAATTATAGGTCCTATGGTCTTACACCAAAAATTTAGTCTTAGCACTGCAAAATCTTAAGAAATGCCAAACGGATGAAGGCCGCTCTGTAAATTGAGCTAATGGAACTAAATCACTAGCTAACGATCACTACCTTAACATGGCCAACTGGTACAAAAGCTGTTTTGGCTGGAAAGAAAATTGTTAACATTGTTTTAGCATGAACCACAAAGAGAGAGGGAGGAGGAGGGGAAGGGTTGAATATTGGAAACTGCTATTTTAAAACATTAGAGTAGGGACGATGGGCAATTATGAGTAGTATTACTTTGTTTGCTTATTTCATCAAATGTTACCTTTAGGGGTTTTGATGCCACTGACTTGCTATTCGAAACAGTTTATTCAGTTATTGTTGTCGTTAATGTCAAAATAAGAAAAGGGAATACAAGGTTCCATGATACTTTGGGATGGGCATTGTTCATAAGTTTTCATATACCTTCACATGAATGTTGCTGCTGTTTAGATTTGTTTGTCCCAGGCTCTCTGAAACCTAATATAATCGATGCTCCCTTACTAGGTGAACCTGGTTCTGAGAACATTGCTCAAAAGCTTAGTAACTAATTTCGCATCAAGTGACACATTGAACCTTAAATTTGTGGGAAGGCTTAATTTAGTTGAGTTGAATATATGGAGATTTAAATAAATAATTGTTGAATGAATTTTCCACAAGATACCAATATATTAGATTTTCCTGTCATACATGCAAATTCTTCTGGTTTAGGCAGGGATCATCTTGTCTGTGTACATGATTTTGGGATGTGGTGTTAACTAAATTCCTTCCTATCTTATGTCTTTATCTTAATGGGTTTAATCATTTATGGGATCCAGGAGATAAACTAGTTGGAGAGGTTAGCAGACTTGTTGTTGCTGAAGCTTGCATACAGGCATTGGACATAGAATGTACTGAAGGAAAAACTTTTGAAGTTAACTCAGTTGAGGTAATTTTCCGGATATGATTGTAGTCTTGCAGAATATAGAGGGGTAAACGTACAATGTATGTCTGGCTTTGCTTTTCAACGCCCCTTGGCATTTTAACTCAGAATTCAGTCTTTACTTTATTGATGTTTGGGAATGAACTTGAATTTATAGGGATGAAGGGAAGTTAGACGATTTGCTTGCTTGCCTTTATTCTTTCCTCTCTTTCCTTTTCTCCTTGGTTTAGAGAAGTACACTGCTTTTGACTCCTTGCCATTTGGAACACATTTGATATCGTTGCATAGTTCATTGGAGACCTAGGGGCATGTGATATAGAGAAAACATGGAGGCCAGTGTTTATGTTAGACCCGTATATGAATTAATTCCAATTAACCCTACCATATTCTGATGCTTTGAAGAAGTTCTTTCCAGTAGTAAAATCTAGTACTGTGCAGGGAGAAGGTCCAGGAAGCGATCAACAAAAGTGGAGGGAATTATTCAAAGCTGCCCAAGCTCAATAACAGCACTCTGCTTCTAATTCATGCATGTATACTATGAATTGCTTGAAAACAAGAAATATAAGCAATGATCTGTCTGTCTATATATTGTACATAATCACTATGCAATATTTCAATTTAGATCTGTAAATTTTGTCTAATTTCCTTCACTTTTTTTTACAGTTATGTATGCTCATTTCAACCTGTAAAAGTGATCACATTTCCCAAATGTTGCACATTGAAAAGTAGTATATCTTGTGGCTTTTATCTGAGTTCTTTGGTACCATTTCTTTGCAAGTTTTTGTTTTTGGCTTTGCCTTCAAGGCACGGTTCAGTTCTTCTTATATGAATGACAGAATATGATTGAACTGCACAAAGTAAAACTGGCCCAACCTTGTCACTAAAATAATTGAACTGCACAACACAGAGTCCGATTAGCGTTTTCTGTTTTAGCAAAAGTAATTACTATATACAACATCTGCATTCCAAAAGAAGAAAGGAAAAACATCCACAAAGGGAAAACAAGTGCAACAGATTGGAACACAAAACTGCAATCTAATTTTCAAAACTGTTACTAATAAATTCTCCTTTCCCATCCCAAGGGCGACTTTCAAAAGACTTTCCAATTATACTGCGACTCTGATTTATAGTCCCGTCCTCGCAGCAGTACTCAGGAAAGTAATCTAGGAAGCTTTTGCTTCCTAGTTCATCAATTCCATTAAAGAGGAAGTTCACCAGCAAGTCCTAGAGATTATTTTAAGTCAGAAACTGCACTCATGTAACAAAATCAAACTCATCAATGTCCAATACCTTTGCTTGTGTCTCCCCAATCAACTTTTTTAGAAGTCCATGCCCAGGATCCTGATGTCACATGTTGTCTCAACAAAATAAGTCACAAAAACAGATAATAGGGGATTAAGCTATAAAAGTCAAAGGCAATCAAGAGAGCCACCATAACTATCATTTGATATCTAAAAATTCTTTTAAAAAAATAATTTTCTATTATAATTTAACTTATTAGATAGAATAAATTTTTTTTTTGGGTACAACTTGTTTGGTATAATTGAAAATACTGAATTTCCATTATGAATTCAACAACAGTTCTGTTCTGAAGGCCCTATAAGTGAGACTGAACAGCTTTCAGAACAATATGCACTGGTCTATTATTTTATTCTTCATACTCTTATGATACTTTCAGTGATGCATCTAAAACATTCGAAGAAAATAATTGCTTTCCTTTTCTTTGTTCTTTTAACTTAAAACACTGAATTTTTAGATTTGAGAGTGAGTAAACCAAAGACATGAACCATGACTTCCCAAAAAATCCGTTCCAAGGTCCTAATATGAATCACAAGGAATCCATACACAAGAAAGGATGCATGTAACAATAAACCTGGCAAAGAGAATTAATCACCTTCTCTGCTCTCCATGTTAGATATCTATGTTGTGCTTCACGGTTACACATAATTTTAGAGGCATTTGTCTCCACTACTGCTTGGTCCATCAGCTCAAGCCACGCCTGCAGGAGCAAGAGGAAGTTCTAACACATGACAACTTGGAATTCTACAGTTTAATTGATATAGGAAGTACCATATAAATGTTGATATTCAATTCCACTTAGCAGAGAGAAAATATCATAAACAAAAATTTTGGGACATAAAAGCCATCAAACATAACCTTGTAATAATCCATGAATGCAGAATATAAAACATCATATTTGTAGGAGCTTGATGTAAATCTTGTCCATATCACAATTGGTGAAAAAAATTTTAATGACTCGCTAGTAAGCTTTCCTCCCCAGGGTAAAAGCTGCACGAAATCTGTGTTCAGTCATGATGCCATATCTTTTAGAAAGGATATGAAAATAACCACGGGATCAGCATTTACATTATATGTTCTAGTTCGAATCATTCTACTTACCTCAGCATATTTAAGGCCAAGAGGTATTAGGCCTTTATAGTATTTTTCTTTGTAATCTCTTTGACTGATGACATCATGCAAGGGATTGAGGTCCCTATAAATGATCAATTACGGGTAAGCTGCAAATTTAAAGTATTCCATATTTATACATGATACCAAAACGGCTTCAGTGAGAAAAATATAGTTATGATGTACTAAAATTATCAATTTGAGAACAAAAACATACTGTAAGTGTCATTCGGCATCAAAAGAGAGTAAATGGTGGAGTTTCTAGATGCAGCACGCCCAACACGAACAAAAAAAGACCAATAATTTATCAATGTATCACAACAGAAAGTTGGACTTCTTTTCTATATATAGATGTACTAAAGTTCGAGCTAATTTATAGCAAAATATGTATCTGGATAGCCAGATGTTGCAAAAGCATTGAATAGTAAAGTATAACATCATGTCAGCATTACCTACTCATGTACAATGGGAATTACTTTTCATTTTTCTATTGAGTTTTACTACATATTTTTAGAACAGTAACTTGGTTGGGATATTTCTCAGTTGAGGGAAGACAACACTATCAGTAATGATGTTTAAGATTAACGTAATGATATTGTCATAAAAGAACCGTAGTCCTATGATTACTTTTAAACAATTAATAAATAAGAGCTTACAGAACAACTATGTTCGTATTTGCACTGCTGAAGAAGTTGGCACAAAATATGGGCATATCAAATTCTGGTTCTGGGAAGACAGCAAAATCCAAAACCTGCACATGATTTACGATACAACAGTTATTGGCAGTGCAAAGTGTGAAATGTGTCATAGATCTTAACAAAATATACAATATATGCACATGCTTTGAGGAAGGCCTGTCAATCGAGGTTTCCAAACCTAATCTCATCAAGCCTACAGATTCTCAGGCCATGACCAAGATCTTACTAATTCTCAGATCATCTCCTAGCAGCTTCAGCTTTTAAATTCATTGGTTATTTATCAATTATTATAGTATTAGAGCAAAATATCATGTTATCAATTATTCATTGGTTACTTTTAATTCATGGTCCATGTAATGTGTACATTGAAACTTGAAATCGATAATTTCACCATCTCCTAACTAGTTATCAGTTGGAACAAATAACTAAACCTTCAGGAGACATACTTTCTACTAGCCTAACTTCCAATGTTTTCTCTTATTGTTTATGTGATATCAGATATTTGAGTACAGATTATGGGGATACCAATTGAAATTACATTTATATATATATATTTTTTTCCTACTAGAATAGTAATATGTGAACTGTCACTTACAGGAAAAACAAAAATAACTAAAAGGAAAAATAATCACATGAAAAATCTTGAACTTTGAGACAGAAAATTTCAATAACAATATGGCTTCAACTCAGTTTACGGTTCACTTTCTAATTCTAATTGCTAAACAAAATCATGTGATACTCTAGTACCTTCATAGTGTCAAGAGTGAGAAATATTCTCGCATGACAACGTAAATTTAACGCTGAAACTAGTCAGTAACCAAATTACCGTAGATAAAAACCAATCAGCCTCTTGTCAAGAAAATGAGTATGAATGGGGCTACAACACATTGCACACACAACAATTTTGAAGAATATATGTATTATCCTATAGATGATTTCCAACTGATCTGTAAGAGATTTCATCCATCAATTCAACAAGCAACCCCCAAATGAACTATCTTTATTTTAATATGCAGGTGACAACATTTTGAAAATATAACAATGGTAGAGTACTAGGTAGTTGACATCATTGCACCAGTATTATAGCATTAACAAATAAAACAAAACAAAATTATTAAATCAAATGGAGTCACTGTGAGCTCTTCTATAGCTCACAATATAGCTTAAACAAAGTGACAAATTACAGCATGATACCTGCATTGTTTGACTCTCAATGCAAAGGCTACGCAGAAGCCTAACTTTAGTAGCTTCGAATGACAACATTTCAATCTCTGATTTACCATCCATTGAGATCCTAGAATTATATCTTTCCTGACAAGACACAATGGAATGCTAGTCATGAATAGCAGAAATAATAAACATGATGACAGGTAATAATCATTGGTGAAATATTCACAATTGTATATACTATCACAGCATCAAAGAGTTCTCAAAAATGAAAAAGTTAAATAGTTCAAGAAATGGCCAACATGAAATTGCAAACCTTTTGAAAGCTGATCTAGTCCAAATAATGCATAAGAAAAAGCTGCATAAAATCAATACAATTGAATTCTATTCTTGGTGAATTGCATCTACAATCAATGTTCCATCAGCTAACATGTCAATGTCATGTTCTGAGGATACAATTCTATTTTTGACAGGATTTGGATAATCGAATACTACGGTGCTTTCAGCCAACTATGTTCACACAGTGAAAGATAGAGAAGTGTACCAAGAAAGCGCATGCTTAAGCATAATTTTTTTTATTATGAAACAGAACTTAGTAATAAAAACAATAAAACACAGTACAAATACTCGGTGATTTTTGGAAATGTTGAGAAAAAAAAATCAACCACCAATCAGGACGAGCCACATAAAGCCAAAATAGTCCTCTTCAACTATAGGACTGAATGACCTGACCACCTACCCTAGCACCCTAGACAATGCCTCTCACCTTGGTCGAGGATGATCACCTTGGGTGTCGCCAAAAGGAAAAGATGGTAGCTTGACCTGAGGTCAATCTTGATTTGAGCACTCGCAATGCTCACATCTTAGGTCCCAAATACTAGCTCAACCTGAATACTCAGGCCTAGCACTAGCTGTATGCCTGAGGTCCCAAGCCCCTTCTGGCCCTTTAATCATAGATCAGACTCAAAGAAGAGATCCCTGAAACCTCAGAAAGGATCATCAGTTATGTGACTTGACACCCAATGGAAGGACTGAAAGCAGCTTCCAAACCAGACGCACAAATTGGGAGATTGTAGTTTGAAAGATTTGAACTCAACATCTTCCGACCACAAAAGCTATGTTGCTTTACCACTACTTCTAAAAACTTAAGCTATTAGAATGGGGGCCAAGAGATATTTTATATTCTAATACCAAGTATTCCTTTTCTCCCACATATGGTGAACAATCCGGTTAAATTAAGCACTTGTATTGGTGATGTATAATGATAATGATTATAAGGAATGACTTGGCACTCCACACCATTGGCAATCAGCAGCAGACAACATAGTAAGCTCAGTTAAAATATGGGAGGAAGCTGCTCGATTAAGTTCATTTATGACTTCCAAGCAAAGTCTGAAGTGTTTAGTAGTATTTTTCATATATTAGCTTCCAATAAGTGCATTTACTGATCTTCATACCATAAGTTCCCTATCTGCTTCTTCTCACGGATTAAGTCATCAGTTAAAAGGAACAACACCCACGAAATAATTTGATTATTGTACCAGAAAAGCATCAATTTATCTTTACATGCACAAATTAACGCACACAAAAACAAAAAGCACAAGACCGAATAATTTTTCAGAGGGCGATCCAGCAGCTGAGAACCAAAACCAGCATTTAGTAACTTGGAAATTTAAAAAAAAAAAAAAAAGATTTACTCATCCAAGTTTTTCAGTACCAAAAGGAACAATTCAAATCAAACCAATCTAAGAAGAACCCATATCAGTTTTAGGAGAGTACATACCTGCAAGGGAGAAGGTGCCAAATGGGTGTGGCGTTTGGTTTCATCCAAAGCAGAGTTAATGAATTTTTTGTAAGAAATTGCAGAGAGTTGGACAATGGGCATCTGCTGCTTCCTACTGCTACTGCAAATGCTACTAAATAATGCAGTTCTGATTAATGGTAAAGGTCTTTTGGGTACGCAAAAGCTTAAAGAAGAACAACATTCCATTGAAGAGAAAGAAAAACTTGCACTGAAGCATCCACCAACAGCAATATAATAAACCCCTCCTTGGGGGGTTTTAACTTTTAAGTCTTCCTTTTTCCTTCTTCTTTGAAGTTTTATTTTTATTTTTTTGTGCTGCTAAAGATAGTGAGGTTGGTTCTCAGTCTGTGCTCGGTTCAACTTTATCCAGTTACCGCTACAGCACTGCTCAATGCGTTAGAGCCATGAGAGCAGAAAATCTACTGGGAGACCCACCACGTATGTTGTGTCCCTTTCAATAATTAGGCCTACGTTTGCCTCATTCGAACCGTACATAACAAAACAAATAATAGGAAAAGCATTGTAACGCAACAACGAACCGTGCCTTTTATTTCAACAAATTGTTATTTTTTGAAGTCTTTATTTATAGATAATACTTGTAAAAATGTTATTTGAACACATTTTTTTTATCAAAATTATTTGAACAATACTATTAATTAACCACATTAGCTCACCACATGATGTGACAACTTATGTGATAATGACAAGTTAATTAATGAATAAAAGAAAAAAAGGGTATAAAAAAAAAAAAATAGGCTAAGCGTAAATTGATATGCTGATATCGTAAATAAGGACCAATAAGATAGAAAAAAGAAATCATAAATAAACACTGGTAATAAATAAGAGAATACTAAAGATTCGAGCCATAGAATTTCTCAATTCAGACACAAGGTACTTATTAGATCTAATAAAATTTGCTTATTGGAATTTAATTTTTCTAATTGGTACTAATAAAATAAATAAATAAAATTAGATATTAACCCAAAATTTCAAACATTCATTGGGCAAAACCTGGGTTTTTAAGATCAATTTGAGCCATTTTTGGGTTTATATAAAAATTTGAATTAATGGTCGTGATGATGTGTCAGATGATTGTTTGAGCTAGATAGGTTGATTTTTCTCAATGCCCATTATACCCCATTAATATCCATTTGTTATCTTTTTTACCAAAAGAAACATTTTCTCCATTCATCTATATATATAAAGCAAAAGGCAGAGAATGGTGAAACATTCAAAATACCAGAAAATGCCCTTTGTTAATTCAAACATTAAGAATTGAAATTATTAATTAAATGAGGATAATATGGTAAATTCACATTTTTTAATATTAAAAAAATTAAAATTAAAAACAAAATAAGATAATAGGTCCTACTTTTATGGAACATAACTACCCTGTTATCTTTTATTAATTCTAAAAATAAAATAAAAAAGAAAAAGAAAACCAATTGGCACATGCGTGAGCATGTGTCAAGGGGCTAGTCTATATATAAAAAGCAAAATGCAGAAAATGGTGAAACATTCAAAATACCAGAAAATGCCCTTGGTTAATGCAAACATTAAGAATTGAAATTATTTAAATGAGGATAATATGATAAATTCACATTTTTTTCATATTAAAAAAAATTAAAATTAAAAGAAAAATCAGATAATGGATCCTATTTTTATGGAACACAACTACCCATTACCTTTTTTAATTTTAAAATAAATTAAAATTTTTTTAAAAAAAAAAGCCTCTCGCAGGCGTGGAAGCGTGTGCAGAGAGGCTAGTTATGTAATTATTTACAAAACAACCATTTGTCAACCCTTAATTTTGGTATTATTTAATAAAAATGAGAAACAAACTAAATTTAGGTCAATATTTATTAGTTTAACATCTATATCTATATCTATATATATAAAGCAAAAGGCAGAGAATTGTGAAACATTCAAAATACCAGAAAATGCCCTTGGTTAATGCAAACATTAAGAATTAAAATTATTAATTAAATGAGGATAATATGGTAAATTCACAATTTTTCATATTAAAAAAAATTAAAATTAAAAGAAAATTCAGATAATGGATCCTATTTTTATGGAACACAACTATCCATTATCTTTTTTAATTCTAAAATAAATTTAAATTTTTTTAAAAAAAGCCTCTCGCTAGCGCAGAAGCGCGTGCAGAGAGGCTAGTATATATAAAGCAAAAGGCAGAGAATGGTGAAACATTCATAATACCATAAAATGCCCTTGGTTAATCCAAACATTAAGAATTAAAATTATTAATTAAATGAGGATAATATGATAAATTCACACCTTTTCATATTAAAAAAATTAAAATTAAAAGAAAAATCAGATAATGAATCCTATTTTTATGGAACACAACTACCCATTATCTTTTTTAAATCTAAAATAAATTTTAATTTAAAAAGCCTCTCATAGGCGCGGAAGCGAGTGCAGAGAGGCTAGTTTTTAATAAGAGTAATGTTACACTTGCTATATTTTTATCCCACATTTTTATACCACATGATGTGGCATGTCGATATCAATTAAATCAATGAAATGCTACTCTTACCACATTTTTATACCACATCTTTATACCATCTTATGTGGTAGTTGAGGTGGACAGCCACATCAAATAAAATTATTTTATGATTTATTCCAATATTTATTTTTCTAATTGTCTTAATTAAAATACACTTCATTGATTTAAGTGATGTGACATATAATATGGACATCCACATCATATGGTATAGAAATGTGGGATAAAAATGTGGTAAGTGTAACATTACTCGTATTTTAATAAAGAAAGTTTAATTAACGATTTTTTTAAAGTGTTAATAAATCATAAAAGAAAAGAAAATATTAAATAATTGTAATTGATGTGGTTGTCCACCTCATCTGCCACATAAGGTGGTATACAAATGTGGTAAGAGTAGCATTATTCTTTTAATAATGGTTACAAAACAATCATTTGTCAACCCTTAATTTTGGTATTATTTAATAAAAATGAGAAACAAACTAAATTTAGGTCAATATTTATTAGTTTAACATTTTTAATAAGAGTAATGTTACACTTGCTATATTTTTATTCCATATTTCTATACCACATGATGTGGCATGTCCATATCAATTAAATCAATGAAGTGTATTTTAATAAAGAAATTTTAATTAACAGTTTTTTTAAAGTGTTAATAAATCATAAAAGAAAAGAAAATATTAAATAATTTTAATTGATGTGGTTGTTGATCTCATCTGCCACATAAAGTGGTATGAGAATGTGGTAAGAGTAGCATTATTCTTTTAATAATGGTCACATTTAAGGTTGAGTAATGCTACTCTTACCACAGACCAACATGAGACTCCCGAACGGAGAGGAGGGTTTAGGGTTTTGGTAAAGGCGACTATAGTTTGGGGCACTCTGATCCCTTGGCTGTTGTCTGTGCCTTCTCGTCTTATACAAGGACATCACGATCAATCTTGATTCGTAAGCGGTGGATGCACTTCAATTAGAAAGGCGAGATTTTTACAAAGGTGGTTGCTTGCATAGCATGGACAGCTGAAGTATAAGCTACAGGATGGAGGAGTTGGAGAAAAAATTTGGTGCGAGACTACGTACATTTGTCTGAGAAAGAACGTGTTGGTATCTGTATCGACGAGACAGAATCCATTGATCCGCTAAAGGGCTCGCAATTTACCCTGGCAGCTAGGGTTGTGACACATAAAGTTGTGAGTCGAGAGAGTTTTATGGGAGTTTTTGCATGTCTGTGGCGAGGTATGGATGGGGTTTCGATAAAAGAAATTGGAGATGATAGATTCCTGATTCAGTTTGAGAATCTGAAGGATAAACTTCGAGTTGTGGAGATGGAACCATGGACTTTCCGCCATTGCTTAGTGGTTGTAGTCGAGGGTTCGACCTGGAATGGATGCTCGCAGTGTTGACCTGAGTCGTGCAGTGTTTTGGGTACAACTCCATGGCATACCTATTATGAACAAGACTACTATGGTGGCTCGGAAAATTGGGTCACTAATGGGGCAAGTGGTAGAGGTGGACCAGGCAGAAGGGGAGAAATGTATTAGGTAGTTTCTACGCATACGCACTCGGATGCCGATTGAACAACCTTTGATGCGCGGAGCTTTTGTGGAGTTTCCGGACGAGGGATCTATCTGGGTGCAATTTCGATATCAATACATCCTATAATATTGTTTTATTTGTGGGTGTCTAGGTCACCCTAGCAGAGTTTGTGTGGAGAAGCTTGAAAGACAGCAAGGGGGAGGAGTGGTGTCCACAGAGTGTTTAATTGTTGTCTCGGGATTGGAAGCTGAGGAAGATAGGAGGGATAGAAGACTCTGTACTAATGGCCCGCGGTCGCAGACTGACTCTTCAACTGACACCATGACAAGGGGGATGAGGTTTGAATGGCGACGACACAGAGAACCTCCATGGAGTAGGGAAGAGTAGGATTCCTGGAGTAGGGATAGAAGAAATAGAGGGCGTTGCAGCAATTGGAAAGATTTCAATGCTGCATATTGTAAGGCTTCTTCCAAGAGTGGTTTGTTGGTAGAAAGAATTCGAAATACCCACAAAGATGAGGAAATGAGTCGTAGAATTAGGGAAAAGGCTCAAAATGCTGGCCTCTTAGGGAGAATGGGTGAGCAATCTTTGGCTAATGAGCGTAGTGAGAATTTGATACAAGAGAATGTGTATGTTGGACAACAAGAACAAGGAGTAAATGAGAGTGAACTTAGAGAAACTGTTATAGTTTCTGAGGAAAATGGTTTGGGAATAGATTTAAACGTGGAGGTCATGGAAGGAGTTGGGGATGGTGTTGAGGGTTTGGAGAGAGTGGTGTACGCTCATTGTGAAGAGGATATACAAGATGAACATGTGCAACATGCTAGCTTAACACAAGGGTCTGATGCATTCAATTTGGGGCCACTCATTGAATAGCTGGGACAACAAAACAAGGCACAATATAGTAATGGCAGCATAAAATGGCTAGGGATGAGTTAACAAGATCTGGAGGGTGTCCCAAAGCGGATTCATTTATACCTAGCAGTGAAATTGCATCATCTTATCGTGGAAGGGTCAAATCATGCTATGCTATTACTACAAACTCAAGGTGTCCCAAAGCGGTGGCAGAAACAGTTCATTTATAACTCACGTTGGAACACTATTGATGGCTTTAGTCAAGTAGTTAAAGAGCAAGGGAGGAAGCAATTTGGGGGATCACAAAGCCTGCAGGTAGTTCAGAAATTACAGTGGGTTAGAAAAGGGATTTTGGATTGGTGACGAAGAGAGTGGCGGAGTTCACAAATTCGTGTTGATGTGTTGGAGGAGGCGTTACGTGAAGAGTATTAGACACCGCGTTTTGATGGGGAATGAATCCGAGGTTTAAGGAAGCTTCGGAAAAAAAAAAAAAACTAAATTCTTCCATTCTAAAGTATTTGTCAAGAGGAGAGCTAATAGGTTGTGTTGATGCGAAAAAATGGTTCCTGATGTATTTCGTCAACTTAGTGATTTTAGGCCTTCGGTAGGTGACTGTCCTCGGTAGATGTCCTACTGCAGAAGGGAGAGTACCTACAAAAGGTCACGTTCGGTAAGTCCTTAGGGTACCGGTGTGGTACCGGCCGAAGGCTCTCCGATGCTTAAGTAAGTACGGATTTAGTAATGTTTAACTGACAGATCAATCGATAGCGTACCGTTAGTTCTGATCCCCTCCTTTTGGGGATATGGGTCTCCTTATATAGGCCTTGGGAGGTGTGCACTGTGCTCATATTTCCGATGTGGGACTCTGGACATGGATTGTGAGCATGACACGTGTCTGATGGTAAAAGGGCCAAGATAGATGGCTTCGGTAGGGGGAATCCCGAAGGGGTTCTGTGATCAGTATCGATCCTGTCCACGTGTTCGGTGGTCATAGGCCGTTTATTTACGGTATAAATAGTAGTCCCCCAAGTTCTCTTCCGAAGGTCCTTCGGGAGGGAATTTAGTTCTCCATGGCGGTTCGGAGGATAACCTGTCGTTCGGTAGGTTCGTCCCGAGGAGATTGGCCTGGGACTCGAAGGGTCGTTGAGGCTGAGAGGGTTTAGGGGCAGTGAGGCGCTTCGTCTTCCGTGCCTGGCGTGCAGTCTGCGGCGCCATTCATCAGGTGACGCGTGGCCAGCGAAATTACTTATGACGGCGCATTGATGAGCCGTTTAGTCTTTCGAGGCGTACCGTTACACCTCTCCCTCTATAATAGAGATGGCTCCGGGCGTAAGGCTCACTTTGCAATTGTGAGTTAGCGCGAGAGCTCTGAGTAGGCGACTTTCGAAGTGGGTGAACGGCAATCCAGGCGATTCTTTAGCGCAGTTTTCGGCACTCGAGGCGATTTCCGAAGATAGTGAACGGCAACCCAATCATCCCATACTACTCAAGGTAAGATACCGTTCGATACCCTTAACTCTCTTCTTATTTGGTTGTATGTCTCCTTATGGCGTAGGCTAGCCGATCGTAAAATAGGATTTTCCTTCGGTAGTCTAGTGGCCATAGGTAGTGATGTAGGTATCGGTAGGATAGTGTGGCACGAGCCTTAGTATCCCTTTCTCTGTTTTGTAGATGTCCAATAGCGAGTCGTCGTTCGGCAGTGAGCCCAACGCTTTCGATGGGGAACTGTCCTCGGGCTGGGATACGTCCAGTGGCGCCATGAGCCTCGGCACCGAGGGTGGAGAAGACACCGATACCGAGTTATTCGTTGAAGAGGTGAACTCCGCTCCCACCCACGGCATCGGCAAGGGGCTCATGACGAGGCAACCGCTACCCTTGGTCGCGATGTACAAGGACGGTACCCGTGTCGGGCCGTTCGAGCACCAGCCTGAGGCCTCCACCTCCGGTCGTAGTGAGGGCACTGCCGGTCCCTCCCGGCCGAGGGTAACTATCGTCCACCGAGGGCCGCCTAGGGTACCGGTGGGTGTGCCCCAGAAGACTCTGTTCGGGGTCGACTACCTGGAGCCCAATAAGATCACCGAACGGGAGTTGGAAAAGATTAGGGCCGAGTACCTCATTCCGGACTCGGTGAGGATGAGGATACCGAGCCCCGTCGAATCCCTCATCGAGCCGACGAACGGTGAAGTGACTTTCTTCACCGACGTTCTTCTGCAAGGAGTTAGTTGCCGTTGCAACCTGCAGTGCAGAAGATCCTTGCCCAGATCGGGTACGCTCCCGGCCAGTACAACCCCAACTTCTGGGTGGCCTTGATGGGGGTGATCGCTGCGTTCGGGATTGCCGAGGAGGGGGAGCCTTCCTACGAGCAGTTCTCGTACTTGTACAGCGTCACCAAGTCCAAGAGCACCGATCACGGCGGCTGGGTTCAGGCAAACTGCCTGAAGGCTTCCGAGCGGGGGCATTTCATTAGCTCGGTGCCGACTTCCCAGAAGTCATGGAGGAATTGCTCTCCGGTAATTGGGAGTCGCCATCGGGAGCACCCCCTAGTTTCTTGGTCCCCACGACATTCCAGACTGCCGGTAGGTTTTCGCACTACCGATCGGTAGACTGGCTTATCTTCTTTCTTTTTGTATTTTATTAATTTTTCTTCGTTTGACAGGCAAACTCAAGCAGCCGAGCCCCAAGCTGAGCGAGATCCGGCAGCTTGACCGAGTGAGGTTGAGAATACCCGCTGCCGAGCGAGTTTATCCGCGCTTCCTCTTCACCGACAACCTCATCAAAGCCGGCCTCGTCGACCCTGCCGGGAGTAAGTAAATCTTTTTCTCTTTTTTTTTTTGTCTTTCGTTTGTTGCCTTTGCTTGCCGACTGACCGAATATTTTTGCCCAGTGACGGACGCTAGGAAGGCTGCCGAGCATAAGAAGATGAACGAGTCCTCCAGGAGGCGCCTGATGATGGGCTGGAGGGCAAGAAGAAGAGAAAACAGCCCGAGGCAGCTTCCGTTCGGCAGCCGGTGTCGGATCCGGAGGACCAGACCCTCGCGGATCGCCTTCGGCAGCTTGATGCCGAGGCTGTTCCGAGGCGCACTACCGATGAAGCCGCTGCGCCGAGGCATCGGGACGTCGAGGCTGCCACCTCCAAGGCTGCCGGCAAGCGACCGGAGACGATCGATCTGGAGGCCGAGCTGGTCCCCAAGCGCCCTCGCCAATCGGAGGTTCCCAGGGCCGTCCTTGCGGTGGAGGACGAGGACGGTCCTTCCGAGGCTGTCACCATCGCCTGCCCGGTGAAAACCGTCCAGTTCGTCAACCATATGATCCTCGGCTCTCAGATGGAGCTGCCGAAGATCAACGAACTACCGAAGAAGTTTCTTCGGGAGGAGGCGCCTTCCGGCTTCAGGCCTCGGTAAGATTGTCTTTCTTCTTTCGTCCTTTATTTTTTTTAAAGTGGGGCACGCTTCTGACCTTCTTCGCTTTGTGCAGGCATCCATGGACATGTGGCTCTGCGTCAAGTCGGCCATCGCTGCTGCCGAGCGCGCCAAGAAGGCGTACGAGGACGGCAGGTCCAAGGTTGCCGAGGCTGGCAAAGCGCTCCAGGAGCACGCCCACCTGGTCAAGGAGAAAGAATCTGCTGAACGGCAGGTGGAGGAGTTGAATGGGCTCTTGGAGGCGGCGCTGGAGGCAACGAAGGATGCCGAGGCTTCCAAAGAGGTGGTGCAGGCGGCTTTGGAGGAGTCGGAGCGGGCGAAGGCAGCGGCGCAGGTGGCCTTGGAGGAATCGAAACGGGCCAAGGCTGCGGAGATCAAGGCCGCGGTTCAGTCAGCTATCCGGGGGTACCGTTCGTCTGAAGAGTTCACTGTCCTTCTGGATAAGGAAGTGGGCTCGGAGATGGTGGACCTGTTGTACCAATTCAAGCGGTACAACCCTGGGCAAAAGCTGAACTTGAACTTCATCGCCGACCCTCCCCCCCTACCGGAAGGGATAACCGAGGAAATGATCGAGGAGTATGAGGGGGAGGGCGCCGTTGAAGGCTCCGGGTCTGCCAAGGCTGCTGCTGGTGACGAAGCCTGAGGGCCTCTTTTAAGATTTGTTTGTAAATTTAGATTTAAGCTTTTATGTATTCAGAACACATTGGTGCCGTGGGCATCCTCAATTTAAAAGTTGATTTATTGTTTTTATCTTCTGTTTGATCAATCTGAACCCGTTTTCAAATTGCCGATCGTACTTGTCGCCGAAAGACTCCGTATAGGATTTATAACGTTAAAGGGGCAGTTCGAAATTGATAAGTTCCGATGGAATCTGTAGGGTAACGATTCCGAAAAACATTTATTGCCGTAGGCCAATAAAGGTGCCGTAGAACGTTAACTCACCCTTAGTGGCTACCGTGGGCTAGCAGAGTAATTTGAAGAGGTTCAGGGGTAATAGTGCCGAAGGCTTTCTATTAATTTCTGCCGAAGGGAAAATACATTTCAATCGGTTTACAATTTTGTCCTACCGTAGGTTAGGTTACAACTTTGTCCTGCCGTAGGCTAGGTTACTTGAAATAGTACTTGAGATGTTCCACGTTCCAAGGATGACCGAGGGTCTTGCCGTTGGGGTCTCTTAGGCGGTAAGTTCCCGATCGAAGGATACCGATGATCTCATAAGGTCCTTCCCAGGAAGGTCCGAGGGTTCCTTCCGTGGCATCCTTGGTTGCTAGGGATACCTTCCGCATGACCCAATCTCCGACTCGGAATGAGCGGTGTCTGACCCTGGAGTCGTAATACCGAGAGACACGTTGCTTGTAGGCTTCATTCCGAAGGTTAGCATGTGCCCGGTGCTCTTCAAGAAGATCGAGGCTTAGAGAGAGTGCTTCTTTGTTAGACTTTGGTGTGAAAGTTTCCGTTCGGTAGGAAGGTTCACCGATTTCCACGGGCACCACAGCCTCCGAACCGAAAGCCAAAGAGAAAGGGGTCTCTCCCGTGGACATTCGGTAAGACGTCCGAATGGCCCAAAGTGCTTCGGGAAGCTTTTCTGGCCAGGCTCCCTTGGCTTTGTCCAGCTGCCGTTTCAGTAGTTTCTTGATGATTTTGTTTATTGCTTCTACCTGACCGTTTGACTGGGGATGGGCCGGTGATGCGAAAAACAAGTTGATTTTCAACCGGGTGCAAAATTGCCTGAAGAGTTTCGAATCGAACTGCCTGCCGTTGTCGGTAATGATTGCATACGGTATACCGAATCGGCAACAAATGTGAGTCCAGACGAAGTCTTCCACTCTTGCTGCCGTTATGGTTGCCAGAGGTTCGGCCTCTACCCATTTGGTGAAGTAGTCAACGGCAACCACGGCGTATTTCACCTGGCCTTTACCCTGTGGCATTGGACCGATCAGGTCTAGTCCCCATTGTGCGAAAGGCCAAGGGCTCACGATCGGTGTCAGGGGTTCGGCGGGGATATGCTGTATGTTACCGAAGCGCTGACATTTATCACACTTCCTTACTAGCGAACTAGCGTCCTGGTGCGTGGTCGGCCAAAAGTATCCCTGCCGAAAGGCTTTGTGTGCGAGTGACTGGGACCCGGAATGGTCGCCGCACACACCATTGTGGATCTCCCGAAGGACGTAGTCCCCCTGTTCTGCCGTAAGGCATTTGAGATATGGAGTTGTGTAGCCACGTTTGTAAAGGACGTCATTGATGACAGTGTACCTTGCCGATCGGTACCTAAGCTTTCGGGCCTGGGCCTTGTCCTCTGGAAGGGTGTCGTTGGTCAGGTACGAGTAGATAGGAGACATCCATGTATCCTCGTACCGTACGGTACATGTTTCGGAGGCTACCGTGCTCGGTTGGGCAAGAATTTCCACTGGCACCTTTCTTCCGATTTTATCATTTATTGCCGAAGCTAGCCGTGCCAATGCATCGGCATGGCTGTTTTCGCTTCTGGGGATCTGCCTGATCTCGTAGGCTCGGAAGTTTTTTAGCAGCTGGTGGGTAGACGAAAGGTAGGCGTTCATGGAGGCGTCTCTGGCCACGAAGTCTGCCTTTACCTGGTTCACAATGAGCTGGGAGTCACTGTGAATCCTGATTTGTTTTGCACTCATGCTCTTGGCTAACCGAAGGCCGACCAAGAGAGCCTCATATTCTGCTTCATTGTTGGAGGTTCGGAAGTTGAATCGGAGGGCGTACTCGATCTTGAGTCCCTCTAGTGTTGTCAGTACCAAGCCTGCTCCGCATCCTTGTTGGTTTGCCGAGCCGTCGACGTGCAGAATCCATACGGGATTTGAGGTGTCGAACCGTTTGGCGTCTACTTCCATCGGCATTTCGATTTCGGTAACCGGCTCGGGTGTCAGCTGTGCTTTTGATGGGGTGAGCTCGGAGATGAAATCGGCAATGGCTTGACCCTTTTCGGCGGGTCTTGGCATGAATTGTATGTCGAACTCTCCGAGTTCGATCACCCACTTGATCAATCGGCTAGAAGTCTCTGATTTTTGGAGTACCTGCCGAAGCGGTTGGTTAGTCAGAACTTTGATCCCGTGTGCTTGGAAGTATGGCCGAAATCTTCGTGCCGAGACTACCAGGGCTAGTGCAAGCTGCTCTAATGGGGGATACCGAAGTTCAGCACTCTGGAGTGCCTTGCTGACATAAAAAATCGGTAGCTCTGCCCTTTCTGGCTTTCGGATCAATACCGAACTGACAGCAGTGCCAGATACCGAAAGGTATAGATAGAGAATCTCCCCAGGTAGTGGTTTTGACAGGAGGGGTGCTCTGCCCATGTAGTCCTTTAAGTTTTGAAACGCTTTATCACATTCGGCAGTCCATATGATATTCTGTTTGCCCCTTTTCAAAGCTTTAAAGAACGGCACACATTTGTCGGTAGCCTTTGAGATGAAGCGAGTCAGGGCCGCGACGCGTCCGGTAAGGCTTTGAATGTCCTTCGTCGTCTTCGGTTTTTCCATGTCGATGATTGCCTTTATTTTTTCGGGATTCGCTTCAATACCCCTGTGACTAATCATGAACCCGAGGAATTTCCCGGAAGATACACCGAAGGCGCATTTCGTCGGGTTCAGCCTCATCCGGTACTCTTTCAGTATGCCGAACATGATTGATAAATTGTGTAGGTGTTCTTCGGCAGTTCTGCTTTTTACTAGCATGTCGTCAACGTAAACTTCCATGATGCTGCCGATGTATTTGGCGAAAATTCTGTTGACGAGCCTTTGATATGTTGCCCCCGCGTTCTTCAGGCCGAACGGCATGACATTGTAACAGTACAAACCCCTGTCCGTTATGAAGGCGGTGTGTTCGCTGTCGGGGGGGGTGCATGAATATCTGATTGTATCCCGAATAGGCGTCCATGAAGCTCAGCAGTTCGTGTCCGGCGGTGGCGTCCACGAGCTGGTCTATCCGTGGCAACGGGAAGCTGTCCTTCGGGCAGGCCTTGTTCAGATCGGTATAGTCTTGGCACATTCGCCACCCGCCTGTACCCTTCCGGACCATGACCGAGTTTGCCAGCCATACTGGATACGTAACCTCCCTGATGAAGCCGATGGTTTGAAGTTTGTCAACTTCTGTGCGCATGGCTTCGTACCGTTCGGCATCATACGAACGGCGCTTCTGTCTTACAGGCTTGTAAGCGGGGGAGATGCTGAGTTTATGGCCGATGATCTCAGGGTCTATGCCGGGCATGTCTTCGTAGGACCACGCGAACACCTCCGAATGGTGCCGTAAGAAGTCTATAAACTGCGTTCGGAGGGCAGGGGTCAGTCTGGTGCCGATTCTAACCCGACGATCGGGCTGCTCTTAGCTCAGGGTTATCGTCTCCAGCTCTTCGGCAGGCTGTGTGTGAGGAGTCGGGGACTCATCTCTTGGGTCGTCAACGGGTCCTGTACCGTTCGGTATCCCCTGTACAGACATGGTCTCGTCGGGGATTTGGAAGGAGGTTGACTTGATGGCCGTGGCGTAGCAAGTCCGCGCGCTTAGCTGATTTCCCCTGACAGCTCCTATGCCGTTGGGGGTCAGGAACTTCATCAATAGCATGTGGGGGGAGAGATGCGCCTTGACCCTGGTCAGTGCCGTTCGTCCAACTATGACGTTGTACGCCGTCGGGCAGTCAACGATGAGAAACTGATCGTATACCGTCGTTCTTCTCGGCGTGGTGCCGAAGGTAAGTGGCAGTTTTACACTACCGACCGGCTGGACCAGGTCCCCAGAGAAACTTAACAAAGGTGTCAACTGCCGGTTGACCTGGCTGTCCTTTATTCCCATCTCTCAGAAAGCTTCGGCAAAAATCACATTCACCGAGCTCCCGGTGTCGATCAGCACCCGTCCTACATCGTAGTCGGCAATTTCTGCTCGGATGATCATTGGGTCGTCGTGGGGATAGAGGATGCCCTCTTCCTCCTCTTTGCAGAATGTGATTGGTTCCCAACGAACTTTCGGGATTTCCTGGTGCCGATTCACCTCTATGCCGAATACCTGAGGAAATTACGCGGCACGCACATATTGCTTCATTGACCGGTTGCTCATTCCCGCGATTGTGGGGCCACTGCTAATAGTGCTTATCATGTTTATCTGCCGAATTGAATTCGGCACCGACGCCGTTGGCTGCCGGGCGATGTACTGATCTAGCTTCCCCTCTTTGATCAACCGTTCGACAATTCTTCTCAGGCTTATGCAGTCTCCCGTATTATGGCTGTTGTGCTGATGGTACCGGCAGAATTTACCGGTATCCTAATTGTCTTGCCGATTGGGTCTTCGTTGATTCGGCTTCGGTATTATTTCTTGTTCGTTCATCAGGACAGCCTCGTAGGTAGTATTCAGTAGGGTGAAGACTTCATTGCCGTGGTCACGATTCGGCAGTGGCGCTCGGTTGTCGTTGCGACCATACCGCCCTTTCCCTTTCTTCGTCGGCTCGGTCGTCTTTTCTCTTATGACGCACCGAGTATGTGTCGATTCTCTCGTATGGTGTCGCTTTTGCCGGATAAGCACTTGGTTCGGCGTCTCCTCGCGGTGCCGAAGCCGCGGGTTTCGAGTTGAAATATTCAGCCTTGGCGTGGATTGCCGCCTGCTTCATCAGTTCGTCGTACGTGCGCCAGTTGCTGCTGTGTACTAGGTATCGGAAATGCGAGGACCGAAGGCCACTCTTAAAGGCGCCGTAGGCTGCCCTATCGTCTATTTCCGGACACCTTGAGTACTCGTGACTGAAGCGTGCCGCGTATTCTCTCAATGGTTCGTCCTCTCTTTGTCGAATCGTGTACAGATCATCGGCAGAGTAAAGACGGTCTGTTTGGATTGTGAAGTGGTTGAGGAAAATCTGCTTCAGTTCGTCGAACGAGTCTACTGTTTCTGGCTCCAACCGATAGAACCAGTTCAGGGCTGCCCCGGTAAGGGAGGACGGGAATAGCAGGCACTGCCCTTCATCGCTTAGGCCCTTGCACCCGATGGCGGACTGAAATGAGTGGAGGTGTGTTAAGGGGTCTTCCGTTCCCGTATAGAACGGTATACGAAGTTGCTGCCTTTCCCGATCCTGCCGAGAGTCTCGGATGCGCCTGGTAAACGGTCCTGGCCGAAGCTTTTCCCACTCCGGTCCTTGGGAGCGGGCGTTGTCGTTTTTCATTTTCTGGATTCTTTGAAAAAGGAGTCGGACAACGGGGTCTTGGAGATTTCCATAGGTTGATGACCAATGGGAAAAATTAGAAATTAATGGGTAAGTGTGGGCCATTAATTGAGAATTTGTTTTTGAGAGATTTGAATTGAATAACATAGAAATTTACATGGGTACATGACCCATGGGAAAAATTGGAAATTAATGGGTAAGTGTAGCCCACTAATTGAGAATTTTTATTTGAGAGATTTGAATTTAATCTCATTGAAATTTTCACGGGTAGATGACCTTTGAGAAAAATTGGATGGTTTTGTACCATTTTTCCTTTTTTTGTCAATGTCCAAGAAAAATAATGAGCAATTTTGATTAACCCACTAATTTTCTAAAATTAACATTTGCACTTGGACCCAAATATGGCTACGAGGATTTTTAAAATTGATCCATGAACCATATAATTGCTCAGACTATAATGAGTGGAAAGTTATAAGGGGTTCACTTTATAGCCATCAGATCAATCCAAGGGCTGGGGAGAATTGAGATAAAGTTTTACAATCGGGTAGTTGAGGAACCCAAACCCCAATTGAATATCCAGCACGTCCGAAAAAGAAGAAGAAGAGGCAAGTTTGAAGTTTGAACAGAAAAAACTCATCTCTCTAAAACCCATATCTCTGAGAAACGGTTGAAGGCAACGGTTAACGACGGTTGAAGGCAACTGTTGAACGCCACTCCGTTCTCCAGACCCTGAAAAAGTATTTAATTTGAGTAGAAGGGGCAAAGGTGTGGATTCCGAAACAGTGAAGGGGCGAAGCAGTGGAAGGGGAAGGAGAGAAACCGTATTCGTTGGAAGTGGTAGGTTCCATTTGTGGAGCAAAGCAACACAAAGACCCCGCACAGACACCTTGCGATTGTTGAATAACTAGCATTTGGTGAGTAATTTATGGAATTTGAGTTTAGGGTTAGAGTAATGGTTTTTCCCAATTTGTACCATCAGTGTTGTTGGATTTGGCATCTCTTCTTTGTGCTTCACTTGCATGTTAATTTTTGCTTGTGTATATGTTAAAAAAAGAATGAAAATCAAGTCAATAACAAGTCAATAACATGTCAATAATGATATGAATAAGATAATGGTGTTGAATTGGAGGAGGCTCTCAAAACCTTCCACATTTGAAGCAGTGCATAGTGCAGATTATCTCTCTGGCGCTAGAATATGTATATATATTTTGAAATAAATATGATTTCCTTTGTTACTAAATTCGCCTGAGAAACATGAGAACAGATGATAATAAACTCATGAATAGAAGTACAAAGCATTTGATGAGTAATTTATGGAATTTGAGTTTAGGGTTAGAGTAACGGTTTTCCGCAATTTGTACCATCAATGTTGTTGGATTTGGCATCTCTTCTTTGTGCTTCACTTGCATGTTAATTTTTGCTTGGGTATATGTTAAAAAACGAATGAAAATCAAGTCAATCACATATCAATAACATATCAATAACATGTTAATAATGATATGAATAAGATAATGGTGTTGAATTGGAGGACGCCCTCAAAACCTTCCACATTTGAAGCAGTGCAGAGTGCAGAGTACCTCTCTGGCGCTAGAATTTATATATTTTTTGAAATAAATATTATTTCATTTGTTACTAAATTTGCCTATGAGAAATGAGAACAGATAATAATAAACTCATGAATAAAAGTGCAAAGCATTTGAAATAAAGGTTGATCTATGACGATTGTGGCTGACTGAAGAAAAAGCTAGAAAGAAAGAAGGATGTGGCAATGACTTAGCAAGCAAATAGCAGAGTAGATGCTTTGCTTTGCTTCCTTTCACTATATTTCTTATTTATTTATTTTGTGTTGTGTATGAGATGACAATAATTGCCATGTGTGTGAAGTGCAGAACTTGCCTAGATTGCACTCACACTCACTCATGCATCAACCATTGATTGGAGTTTAGATCCATAAATAAAACACATGAAATTGTTTGTAATTCACATAATCATTGCATTAACAGGTATTTGCACAAAATTTGTCATATTGCTTTGATGATGTTAAAGCCTGTGATCAGTAATCCCTATGCTCATGTACTTTGTAAAATTTGTAATGTGCCTGGTTCACTAGTTGTGTAAATACCAATGTGATTGTGCAAATACGTGGTAGTATATGTGTTCACGTTATTTCATCTTGTATTTCAGGAAATGGGATCCAACGTGGAGCTGGTATGGCCAGAGTAAGAGGCATATTCATCACGGGTGAACAACTGCTCACTTGCAAATTCGTCTCTAGCTGCAATTCGAGCGAAGTTGAGTGCGGAACAATTAGAACAATTCAAGACATCATGCTTTGGCCATCTTCTGAATATAGATAAGATTCAGTTTAGCGGGCAGATTGTGCATGAGGTTGTGTTGCGTAGAGTAGCGGGGCAGGGTGTGAAAGACTTGGATGGACTGAGTTTCTTAATAGGGTGTGACGTTGCTCAGTTCACTCGTCAGGATTTCTGTTTGATCATAGGGCTTCGTTTTGGGGAAGTGCCTGAAGTTTCCAGCGGAGAGAGTGATGAAATTAGACTTCAGAAAAGATATTTTATAGACGAAGGAATTACATGTAATGCCTTAGAAGAAGCATTTCTGAGGTGCACAGAGGAAGATGACATCTACAAGCTAGCTCTTGTTTACTTTGCTGAGTTAGTGGTTTTGGGAAGGGACAAACATTTGAACATCAATCTAAATTACCTGACCCTTGTAGAGGACTTGGATGCGTTCAACAGGTATCCGTGGGGTTCAGTGTCCTTTGATAAAACCCAAGACAGTCTATTTTCTGCACCAACAAATTATGTGAAAAGCTCTGAAAATGAAGAGGGAAGGGGAAAAGTAAGGTAACGGGAACAAGCCGGAGAAATGAGAAGGGCAAGAAGGATAAGCATGGTGAAGTGCAAAGGGGTGGATGGAGTTTTAAAGGTTTCACGTATGTTTTCCAGGTACATGGTAATAATGTTCATGTCAATTATATTTTGTGAACTTTAAAACTTAAATAATGACTTTTGTCCTGTAAATTGTGTAGATTTGGGTATATGACTTAATTCCTAGAATGGCGAACCTGAATTACTGCAAGGTTGTTGATCCGACAGCTGTCCCGCGTATTTTGCGATGGAGAACTACTACGTCTGTTCTCAAGATGAGAAAGTTGAACAATTTTTTTTTCCAGAGCAAAGAGGTTTGGTTTGCAGCCCTTAGAACTATTTATAAGATTCAATGAAATTATGAAGTAGAATTATTGAATATGACTCTTGTCTGTATTCTGAAACAGTCAGTTCAGTTGCGGGCGCTATGTCCGAGTGAAGAGGAAATGAGACAACCATATTGGAGTTGGCCACAGGATCGCCCTGCTGTTGTCTTGGCAGAGTCAATTCCTTCTTCATGTGTTGACCTTGATGAGTTGAACAAGATGGTAAGCTTGTTGAGGTCTGAGTTGTTTCAAGTAAAGCGGGAAAAAGACGTCCTTGAGTTAAAGGTCATACGGATGTAAAAACTTTTGGACCACTGTTTAGGTCCTCAGTTTGAGCAGGAAGTAAGGAGGGACCTAGCTTTACTGAAAGAGAGGGCGAATCGTTATGTCATCTCACATCTATTTAAGGTGAGGAAATGGATGACATTCAATGGGATGAAGAGTCAAGTAACAGAAATGAGGGAGAGGAAAAGGAAGATGAAGGGATTGAAGGGGGTGAAGGGCCAAGTAATAGAAATGAGGGAGAGGAAAAGGAAGAGGGGGGGATTGAAGGGGGTGAAGTGCAAGGAAAACCAAGTGAGGTAGAGGAAGCTCAAAGGAAAAGAAGTGAAGGAAAGCAAGTGAAAATAAAAAGCAGCAAGGGAGAGGAAGCGCAAAGAAAGAGCAGTGAGGGAGAGGAAGTGAAAAGAAAAAGCAGTAAGGGAGAGGAACTGCAAAGAAAAAGCAGTGAGGGAGAGGATCCGCAAAGAAAAAGAAGGGAGGGCAAGGAAGTGAAAAGACAAAGAAGTGAGGAAAAGGAAGTGCAAAGAAACCAATGTGAGAAAGAAGATAATGAAGTTATGTTGCTTGGCGATGACATTGGCGAGAGCACGGAGGGGACAAAGGTTGAGTTTACTCTCGAGGACATTGATTTGGATCAACCTACAGCTGTGCTATCTTAGTTGAACATTTGGTTGAATGATAAAGGTAAAGCTGTGGAACAAGGGGTCCAATTACGGAAGAGGAAGAGGATCATTCCTATGTGGAAGATCATTGAAGGTAGTGAATTAGTTCCAAAAACTCTGGCAGAGACAACCGGACTTCAGATGTTAGACCCAATGAAGGCGATTCCGCATGATGATCTGGTGAAATTGCTGAAACTTTGTTGGGAATGGCACCATAACCCGAAGTAAGTCCCTTGTTTTTTGAGATAGAAGGCATGAGTGTATATATTTTTTAATTGTTGTGTTCTAAAACTTTTTTATATTCATAGTTTGGTGATGCAATTTGGCAACGTGGAAGCTGATATTGAATTCTTTACTTCCCTCGTCAAAGCTGATGGTTGGCTGAAAGGAGATGTAAGTTTAATTGATTATGTATTTGTTTTAATGTACATAGATTATGAGATTGACAAGAAAAACATGTTGCAGCACATTGATTTGGGGTTGTATCTCATCCGGAAGCGACAACAAGAGTTGGAGGAAGTAGAAATATCGGACTGGACAACGACCGATGTAATTTTTATGGTATGTCATGGCCTTGACCAAGTGCTGTTAATAATTACAAATTATCCATACTTGCTTTGTGGAGGTGTTTAACCATTGATTGTTTTCTATTTCACAGAATCACATTCGTACTTGCTTTGCGGATAATAAAAGAAAAAAAGAGCAGGTTGGGTGGAAAATTAGAAACAGTTTACTGAACGTTGTAAATGGCAAGGTTCCGACGTGTGGGATGGATTGGCAGAACGCATATAAGGTGTATGCCCTTTGTATGTTGACGAAGTACAAGCATTAGGTGGCTGTAATGATTGATCTGGTTTTGTGTGAAATCAATGTGTACGATTCAAAGGTTTCACTTATTCCAGATGAGATCTTAAAGGAAGAACTCGCCCCGCTTTCAATTACGATTCCAAATCTTCTCAACACCGTCGACTTTTATGAAGAAGGTGTTTATGCAAACAATTGCAGCCGAGATTGGTGGTGTCCGTAGCCAATAAAGCGTGTGGATGTTCCACAATAGTCTAATCAGTAAGCACAACTTTTTATTTAATTTTATTACTTTAAATTGTCAATTACGTTAGAATGTCATTAGTTGAATTGATCGAGTTCTTGTTTTGCTTCAGAGGCGATTGTGGCATGTTCGTGTTGAAGTACATTGAGCTTTTGAGCGCTGAGATTCCGTTAGCTACTTGCACCTCGCAGAACATGCCCTTTTTTGGGTTGAAATTTGCTGCAGAGATAACACGGGGAGATGCTTACATGCCATGATATTGGTTGAACTTGGTTTAGGTACATGATGATTAAATAGGTTTTGGGAATGTCCAATTTCAAACTCATGTAAATACACAATAAAGACCTACGGGTCCTTTTCGAATTCTACCTTTGCTCCTCTATTCTTTTTCGTCTTTCTCAATCTTAGTGTATTTTTGTACATAATTTGAGGTTTAAGTTATTGGACAATAACAATTAGAACCAAAATAGTGTCAAATATTATAGCGGATGCATGCTTTCATTTTGATTAGTGTGATACTACGCTACGTTTATTCTGATATTGTGCTAAATGTATATGGAGTTGGATGCAGAGCATAGACAGAAAAATGAAGAAACTGAAATGGAGATGCTGAGGCTTGGTGAGGAGAAAAGTAAATGGATCTGTAAATCTATTGCACGTAGGCAATCTAAATGGATAGGCAGATGAGTTTTTGAAGTTAGACACATGTCATTCCCATACATAGAATGTGCTTATGGTTCCGTAAAGTATTTTTTGATTTAATGAAACAAACTTCTGTGTAATATTAGCCTAACTCCTTCACGACATTTACATAACCTTAACCAAACTGCATTGAATTGGGATTTAAAGACTGCATATGTGAATTGGGATTTGAAGATGGCTTTTTAAGTGTATTACATCATTGCAAAGTGATATGTCATCGTTTATGCAAGCCACCATTAATCGCAATGGGTTGCATCTTAATAAGGTAATTCTGTAAGGGGAATAAGCGGCTATGGCCTCGCCTCCAATGTTTTATTCAACCATGCCCTCTTTATAGAAACACATGAAAAAATGTCCCCAGGTGCAATGCTATAAAAACTCCGTATTGGTTCCGTACCGCCTCTTGGGTTTGAATCCCTCTCTCCTTTATAATCGGTTAATAAATTCGTTGATTTTCTTTTTTTTATTGGTTTTGGGCAGCTCAGTAGCATAAAAGTAATGTATATTGGTGCGTCTATATTGCATCTCTGTTGCGTCTATATTGCTTCTCTATTGCGTGTATATCTTACATTTATTGTATGTGTATTGATTGTTTATTGCTTACGAAGGAAATAAACAACAATACACAGGCAACAGACAAGCAATATACACACAACAGACAAACAATATACACACAATAGATACGCAATATACACACAATAGACATGCAATATACACACAATAGACATGCAATATACATCAGTCCCCAATTACACCAACCATAAGGAAGTCGTATTGAATAGGAAATTAAACTTAACAGTTGTTCTTCCTACTAAAAGAAAGAATAAGGTCCGTTTCCCCCCTTAAATCTTACTTGAGTGGTATTTGTGCCCCCAATAAACATCCAATATTGGAGCAATAACATTCGATATACATGCAGCAAACAATCAATAAACCTTCAATAAACATTCAATATCGGTTCAATAACATGCGAAATACATGCAGTTAATAATCAATAAACCTTCAATAAACATGTAAACAATCAATAAACTTTCAATAAACATTCAATATCGGAGCAATAACATGCGAAATACATGCAGAAAATAATCAATAAACCTTCAATAAACATTCAATATCATGCGATCTATATGCAGTAAACAATCAATGAACTTTAAGTATACGCAAATAAACAATCTATATACACTAAATAATTATGCAATTTTCAAAAAAAATGTATTGTCTTGTTATTGCATCGTATTGGCCCTGTATTTGATTTTATTGTCTTCGTATGATTTTATTTTTTTAAAGTAAGTCTTGGAAAGTTTTTGCTGGGTTTCAAACAAGTAAATGCTTTTGTTTAAATTCAATGCCAATCCACCTATTTCAAGAACAAAAATTACAATATGGGTTTGAAAACTCATTGGTGGTGCGTGCAACATGTCTTTTTGGGGAGAACTTTCACAATCCTTGAAACTGTGCACTTAATTGATCATTAAAAGAACAAATAATATGACAATTGATACAACTAATAAAACTAATACCAAGTCCTTAATGGACTTCAGCATATTCAGCACTGTAGCATCATACGTGTCATATTGATGTTCTGCTTCAGCGGAGGTTACATCAACCCATTCGAATCCATTGCAACTGGTGGCTCCCTAATTGCAGGCATCATATATGCAAAATAATTCAGTCAGAGTTAGACATAGGTTTTTTTTCACCCACATACATATTCTTGAAATGAAAACTTACATAGGAGGTTAGACACTTCCAAAATGGCTTCCCTCAATTTTTATCTGATTTTGAAACCCGAAGCACCATTGTAGCTCCACAATACTGACACCTCTTTGTTTGAGCGGGAGATGAAGACGAAGACATATTGAATCTTCTCACTTGTACCTCTTCTCACTCAGATCTTCTCACTGAAACCTCTTCGGACTCATACCTTCTCACTCATAGTTCTCAGTCATACCCCTTCACTCATAACCCTAAACTTCTCACTCAGCTCTCTCTCATCTCTGCCCAAATCGAATTATATCCTTCTTTTCTGTGTGTGGGTAGGTTGGTCACGATCTGGACACCTGTACCGTCAGAATTGTGACATCTTTTACCCCGAAAAGTAATATAATATTTCACTACCAAATATTAATCTGAAAATTTAGGGGACACTGCTTGAAATATATTATTTTATTTATATTTCATTAAGGCAACTAGTTGGATAAGAATTCATCATCATTGGTTCCATTTTAATAACATTACTAGGGGTAGTTTGGTGTGGGAAAATGAAAAAGTATATGATGGGACCTTCTGTGACTAGTCAGTAATCCATCACATTTGTATCAATGAATTTGATGGCGGGAAAATCCTAAAAATGGCTATGCAAATAGGTTATTAATTGACTTTTTGACTGTCTGACTCTCTATGCAATTTTATGACGTTTTCCCTTCTTTTGTCTTAAGTTTTAGGGTGTTGGGTTCAGTTTCTTTAAAAACGGTCAACTTGGAAAAACCCCAAGTGAAAACACCTTTTCAAAAAACACTATAAACAGAGGCTAAAACAAAACCAAAACCCCATATATTCTCATTTCTCCCCTCTTCCACTCCTCAAATCGTTCCATTCCAAAAACATTTCAATGAATTCGAAACATTTCACTACACTCGGAGGAAAGAGAAAGAAGCATCTCCATTTGGATATGCCCCAAGCCTTCATCCCGGAGTTAGCTTGGTTTAAAGTGATGTTATACGTGGCAACCCAATCATCGGAAGATCTCTTCCGTATGGCATCTGTGTGCCCATTGTTCCATACTTTGGCAAACACTCCACAAGTGTGGAACACCATTTCAATGGCAAAGTACCCAGACCATCCTGGCTGGTACCGTGCCAATCCTGCGGTCCAGCATTTCTTGCAACAATGTAGGGCTTGCGATAACCCTGAGTCGATATTTAGAGAAGCATTCGAAGTGTTTTTCAAGCAGGGTAACGTGGAAGCGTTGTATGGGATGCGCATTGCAGCCACGGCAGGCCATATGGAAGCGGCATATCTAGTTGGACTACTTGGCATGTCCGGAATTGGTCAGTCAAAAGAGGATGCATTAGAATTCTTGTGTTCTTTGAATCAACGTAACAACATTGATATGAAAGGAACAAGGGATGCTTTGAGACAAAGATTAAGCCGACCAATAGTTGCAAGACATATCCTAGATATGTTTGACTATGGGAAGATTAAGTTCAATCACTACAGCGCTTGTAACAACAATGAATGGTGTTTTGTTATTCAAGGCTGGCCTACTGAAGAAAAGATAAATCCTGCCTTCTGGACTTGTTGCAATCGATGCAAATGGCACCGTGAGAGTATTTTTTGGTTCAAGGTGATGCGTGTGTATGTTGTGCGAGGGAATCCATACCCTTTTAATTAGTTGTAGTATGTTTTTACGGTTTTTATGCATTGTGGACTCTTCAGTTCTAGGTTGACTGGCTATGTTGTACAAATGTTGTTTAAATGTTGGGTTTTAATCTATTTTGTCTGGTGTTTGTGCTGTCATAAACCGTTTTATATATAAATGTATAATATATATTATATAGCGGAATTATTACTGACATCATAGACGGCTAAGAATGACATTTTACTGACACAGATATTTTGCACAACTGCAATCTTAATATTTGGTAAACGAACAGGCATGCATGGAGTAAATAGGTGTCTTTTCACCAGTGCTTGGGAATAACATTTTCCCACTTAGCATATCCGAAATGATTTGGTTACAAGTTTCTTAAGCAAAACTTGAACAGTGAATGACGTTGAATAATTTTTTCCTGATGTTGTAGAATGGATGACTTGTATATTTCCATTTTATTTTTCAAAACATCCCTTAAACCTAAAAAAAAAAAAAATTAACAAATTGAAGAAGAGAGAAACCGATTAGCACCAGAAATGGCCTATTCGCACGGAAAATAAAAAAAAAAGTTGGAGTAAATATAATTAACAGATGGACAGGCTAAAAAGTAATATAATAATAATAAAAATAATTTAGGATAAATAATAATAAAATACTAATGTAGCATAACCATGAAACAGGGAATTCAGTAGGAAGATGAAATCTCAATAAGTTCGTAGCAATTTTCGGAACATTATTGGGATTTTTGTGTATTTAGTTATGAATTTTCCAAGAAAAAGTAATAAAATAATAATTTAGGGTAAAATGCAAGGATGTGGCCATGTTGACTGACGTACACTTGTGCAAGTGGTGAAAGGTGATGGGCTGAGATCGCGTCAGGTGTCCTCTTGCAATTATTTTGGCTTTTTTAGTGCAAAAATCTTTGAAAAAGGTAATAAATAGTAGGAAAATTCTAAAAATGCCCCGAAAATTACCCGGGCCTCCTTGTGACGTTATAAAACTAGGGGAACCTATAAATCATCCGCCTCCCAATGAAAAAATCCAAATTGTTTTAGATAACTCACTTTCCTCTTAACCCTAAGTATTTATGTTTGTTAACTTTAACTTCAATAACCTACTTCAACAATCATCTCCCGTTAATATTCGGAATTAATTTTTAAAATGAGTAACCATGAATCGGGGAATTCAACAAGGGAGATTGAGTGTCAATGAGTTTGTAGCAATTTTCGGATCATTTTTCTAATTTTTGTGTATTTAGTTATGAATTTTCTAAGAAAAAGTAATAAAATAATAATTATGGGTAAAATGCAAGGATGTGGCCATGTAGACTGACGTACACTTGTGCAAGTGGTGAAAGGTGATGGGCTGAGATCACGCCAGGTGTCCTCTTGCAATTATTTTGACTTTTTTAGTGCAAAAATCTTTGAAAAAAGGTAATAAATAGTAGGAAAATCCTAAAAATACCCCGAAAATTACTCCGGCCTCCTTGTGACGTTATAAAACTAGGGGAACCTATAAATCATCTGTTTCGTAATGAAAAAATCTAAATTATTTTACATAACTCGCTTTCCTCTTAACCCTAAGTATATATGTTTGTTAACTTTAACTTCAATAACAAGCATCTCCCGTTAATGTTCGGAATAATTTTTAAAAATACGTAACCATGAATCGGGGAATTCAACAAGGGAGATGAAGTGTGAATGAGTTCGTAGCAATTTTCGGATCATTTTTCTAATTTTTGTGTATTTAGTTATGAATTTTCTAAGAAAAAGTAATAAAATAATAATTTATGATAAAATACAAGGATGTGGCCATGTTGATTGACGTATACTTGTGCAAGTGGTGAAAGGTGACGCGCTGAGATTGCACCAGGTGTCCTTTTGCAATTATTTTGGCTTTTTTAGTGCAAAAATCTTTGAAAAAAGGTAATAAATAGTAGGAAAATCCTAAAAATGCCCCGAAAATTACTCGGACCTCCTTGTGATGTTATAAACTAGGGGAACCTATAAATCATCCGTTTCGCAATGAAAAATCCAAATTATTTTTACATAACTCACTTTCCTCTTAACCCTACGTATATATTTTTGTTCACTTTAACAAGTATATTTCCTTAATATTAGTTATATAATTTGTAATAATACAAGAATTAGTTTCCTTTTAGATATAAGGATGTAAAATAATCTGTTTTGTTATAATAATGTACATATATAATAATTGCACATGCTTTGAAACCATCATTGCAACTACGCCTAGAGCTTTGAACACGTCAGAGGTATTCAATAAGTTGTCCACATGCAACTGCGCCTAGAGCTTTGAACGCGTCAGAGGTATTCAATAAGTTGTCCATATGACCCCGCATTGGGAATCAGTAATATATTTTCTATCATGTCCAATCACATAAAATAATGCCATACTTTTTCTGAAAAACCTCACACAAGTCAAGCAATTTTGAAATATTAGTGAATATTTGTCCTAGTCTATATGAGTGATTATATATTCAGTCTGCATTTTTTCACAGTATATGTTCACTTTGAGAGGGATTCCACAAACATATAATATAAAGAAAGAAAGAAATAGTAGGAGATGAACCAGTACAAACAATAATATATAAATGGTACATAATAATTCCATAACCTTGTCACAAACGCACTCACAAATGCTTTTCCATAAACCTTGTCCTAACATATAATTGTTGAGGCCCAAAAAAATCCACGCTTCGGCCCAAATAAATGCTCAGCCCAATGCAATACCTTACCGAGAAGAAACCCAATTTAGGCACGCGAAAGTTCTCCATATGCGCTTGTACACATACCACGCCAAGCAAATAAACAACACGCCATGCTACAAGCTTAAGTGGGCCCAAGCCACGCAAGATGCCCGGGGCTTGCTTGAGTGGGTTGTGGTATGGAAGGTAATAGGTCGTCATGAGGCCCATTAATGGGACGAGAAATGGAGGTTCCAGGTTGCTTGGGAGCCTCGGAACCCAAGCCCATTTCTTAAGCCCAAATATATGGGTGAGCAAAAAGGGAAAATAACCCAACTAAAATTAGCCCAATCAAAGAATAGCCCAACCAAGAAGCCCATCATTCAACAAAAATAGCCCATTTACTTAGTGAACCTTGGCCCATACAATTGCCATAGATGAACCACAAGCTCCAGCACCTAGCTGGAATAGAAGCCACGAAAAGGAAGTTTGAAAGTTCATTGAATAAGGCTGCTGGGAAGTGCCAGCACATGGGAATGGATCAAGTTCCAAAACAAAACACCAGAGAAACCAAGGGATGTTAACATGCAAGCTGCCAGGAAGAGAGACACTCTTCAAACCAACATACACATCCCAACTCCTTCCCTATCAAAACTGGTTACAGGAAAGAGTGAGAAAGAAAGGAAGAAAATGGCTGGAAGTAGAAATCTTCTACGGAAGCAGCCGCAGGAAAGGAGGCCTTGAGCTCCAAAATCCCTGATTTTGTGCAAATAGATAGAGAAAAATCTCACTAAAACAGGAAAAGTCAAGAGAGGAAAGGAAAAGGGAAGGAAAACCTTGCTAAGTTGGGGAAGAAACCATTAGGGTTTCTTGGGGAATGAAGGTTTCCCGCAGCTATAAAAGGAGGTCTCTTCCACCTAGCAAAAACCAACCCAGGCTGAGAGAGCAAGCTCCCTCTCTTACTTGCAAAAATCTAGTAACCCTATTCACTCTTCTTCTTCGTTCTTCTCTGTTAACAGACTATTTTCAGAGTCTGTCAAGCTGCCGGAAGAAGTAATGCCCTTCCTTTACCCCTTTTTAGCCAAGATCATCCTGCAAACCTTGTCTCCCTCATCTTAAACACTCCCATTTCTCCCTAGGAAGCCTTATTTTCCTCTTTGGTGCTCAACTCATGCTGACCTTGCTCCCATGCCACAATCTCCTCATGCTAAGCTAAAACTTTATCTGTAAGCAAGCATAAATCACCTGTAAGCAGCCTTCATTTTCGTTGGTGAAGGTAACCAGAACACTTCCTAAGGCTTTACTGCCCTTTCGAAGTGCTTTTGGGGCTTAATTTTCGAACTCAGGCACAGGGGGCAATTCCAGTAATTTCCCCTTTACGGCAGCCCAGCCTATTTGCAGCTGCCGGAAGAAAAAGACCCCCACAATAATAAATAAAGGCAACATTGCATATGATGCAACCATGTCCAAATCTGATACGTGATCACAAGAAAATGGACATGGCAGCAACATATGACTGAAGTAGATGGGCTCTTTGCATCTTGTGTTATCGTAATTAAAGACATCAAAAGATTAAGGTTGAAATCTTCCATAGTAGTAAGCATCAAAATAGGTTTGCAGCAGAGATTAACGCAAATTCCAATTCCACTGATTTGCCTCTGCTCAAACACGAGAACCAAAATGGTTACTTCCCTTGCTGAGTATATTTGTTAACGTCGAAAACGGTAATAGATGACCAATCAAACCCGGGTACGACGAGTTTTGCATAGGATCGGAAGTAGTCGAATCCAGCTTGCATCACACGCTTCTTTGACTCCACTGCATTAGATGAGTTCTTGCAAGAATTACCAACGAGGAATATGCTGTAAAAGGGCAAAGTATGAAGCAGGTTCTCTGTGTTAAAGCCAAGAAATCTCCACGCTAGCATGCAAGCTATATGAACTTCACAGGCCAAGCAAAGCAAGCCATCTCATGCCAAGCGAAATGCATAAACAAAAAAAAAATTTTGAAGCATCATGCAATCTATTACTCGATCTTATGACAAGCAAAGTTCCCATTTCATGCTCAATCAATCATTCCAGCAGACCCTTTCACAAAGCAAGTGTTACAAACTGAACACCACTTACCTCCTAGTAACCTTTTTCACAAAAACAAAAAAATCCCTATGAGCTACATGACAATCTTGCAGACCCATCATATACATGTTTATATCTATCCCTATAAAGCCAAGAAAAAAAAGTTAGCCATGTCCAAACTATAAGCTCAAAAGAGGAAACAAATGGTGCTCTCCTCCAGCTTTCAACAGCCTCTAACCCTATGTATTAATCATGCAGTTACAAGCATATGCTCGTGATGCATATAGTTCAATCAAAGAAGGTGGTCAAGAACGTAGCACACGCAAAGTATACGCCAAGCATGCAAGTCAAGCTCACGCCAAAGAAAAGGCTTAAGCAAATATCAAAGCAGCATGCAATTTATCCATGGCAAGCAAAATTCTCAAGCAATTCCCATGACAAGCAAATTCTCCCTCAAAATACAAAAAGATTCAAGCATTGCAGAGCATGCATTCTGTTAATTTCTATTTCCACAAGATCGGAGAAAAGTCCAGATTTAATCAAGCGTGTGTTCACAAGAAAAACAAGCCTAGGCCAAACACCAGTCTATGTCTATTCCTACAAAGCCAAAAGAAAGACTCAAGATTCCAGTGAAGGAGCAGAACTATTTACTGAGAAATCGAGATAGAAATCCAAATTGCCAAGTTGCGAAATTGGTAAACTCGAAGCTTCCAGTGACAATGGATACAACACAAGCTTTCGGCACCCTCCCTGCCTGTGCCAGAGACGTATACACCTACATAGAAAAAAACGCATCATGCAAAGTTCAGCCTTTTCACCAGCTCAAAAAAGGGCCACCACATGATAAAAGGGGATGCCGAAAGCATAATCGCTATTGAAGCATAATTTCCAAAGACAAGTTGCAAGAGACCAAAACTCACTTTCATGCGATCAAAATCCTAGAAAATTAGACTTCTCATGCTTTCTCATGCTTTGGAGATTCTAAACAAGAGAATATGTTAGCCAAAATCAGACGCCGGAAAGGTACTCATACTCAAAGGGAGGCGCTGGAAGCATAATTTTCTCAAAGTGCAAGCAAACTCATCTATCAAGCATCTGAAAAAATTCAAAAGGCGTGATACCAATCCACATGCTAAAAAATTTCATTTCATTCAAGCATTTCAAGCAATTTGAAGAACTCATGCTCTTACGACAATACCTTTCAACATCATGCTCTCACAACAATATTGCTCAAGAACATGCTCTAGCAATACTCAGATCAGCACTCAATGCCAACAGAAAGGACATGCTAAATTCCCAAGCAAAAGCAACACGCCAAGCAAAACTTATACACAAGCTTTCCAACCATCCTAGCTAGAACATCCCACCTTTAGAAAATCACTATAAATCAAGCTTACAACCAACAAATCCCAAACTTTCTAGCTTAGAACTAGACATATCAAGTTTCATTTTTTCAAAATTTCGTTGCATTTCGAGCTAGGGAAGCATGTCAAACAGATTCCTAAAATAGCCCATGCCAGAGGAACTGCACAGCTCCAGTAGCTTAGCCCTTACTTTGAAATTCCAACAAAAATTCATTTTTTCTTCAAGTGACACAAGACCAATTCCAACATAGCCATTGAGAAGTCCATTTTTTATAAAGATCCAACTCAGATTCGAAAAGAAACATTTCAAAAGTTCAAAAAACAACCAGCAGGCTACTTTGAGATATTTTGACAAACACTTGGCATGCATAGCCAAGTGAACTCGTATGACTCTTGTTTATCACCAAGCTAGAATCCTAAACCAGAAGCTCAACCTCAGAATTCGATTTCTAGTTCACAAATTCTGGAAAATGAAGAGGAACTCAAGCATTCATGCATAGAAAGCAAAGGCATCAACATCAACTCCTGAACATACTTCAGAAAAATGGAGGCAGTGATCACTACAATGGGTGGATGATCCTCAATTTTGGATATGCTATAAACAACATGATTTCGAGCAAATTTTGTGAAGTAAGCACAGTCATCCGAGTATCAGAAGTTAAAGATACATGCAGAAGCAGAATCTGCAGAACCTCACCAGCCATGGATGAACACAGAAGTTGCAGACCAGCTTTGAGGCATCAGAAAAATTCAAAGAATTCAGAAAATTTTACAGGCTATAGTACTCGAGCAGATGAGCAACATTCGTCCAGGAAGTTTTCTGATCCGAGCTTCCAAAATATGACTTATGTACTGATGCACAATGCCCACGGGTTTGGGTCTTGAAGAAGAAGAAGAAAGAAGAGAATGAGAGAAAACCAGAAGTAAATCATGTCAAGACAAGTCACGTGCTTCAGGCACATGCCCTATCCCATTTCAAACAAAACATTTTTCAGTACCTGCTCTACTTCAAACATCCTTCCAGCACACGCCCTATTTAAAATATTTTTTCAGCACCTGCCCTGTTTCAAATATCCTTCCAGCACATGCCCTATTCCAAATACCCTCCCAGCACATGCCCTACTTCAAGCATTCTTCCAATATCTAGCCATCATGTCGCACACTATCACGTTCACTAAGGTTTTGTTTGCCAAATTCAAGTGTTCTGGGGCTGGTGCTGTAAACTCAATACAAGCCAAGGCCAAGCAATACCAAGCATACATGCAAAAATCAAGCATACATGCCAATGCCAAGCATCCAAGCATACATGCCAATGCTAAGTATCCAAGCATACAAGTCAAAGCCAAGCATATATGTCAATGCCAAGCGTTAAGCCAGATACCAAGAATACATGCCAACATCAAGCATGCAAATCAATACAACTCTTGCGAATCACAACTATGCAAAATCAAGTCTCTCTAGTCACTCAAGCAAATAAATCATGCAAGCTAAGTTATTTTGAGCTAATCCACCAAGCATTTTCTCCTATATCATGCCACAAAATAGGTCAACTGTTGGTAACTCTAGTAAGTAATCTCCAAAATTACAGTGTCTAGGAAAGTTCTTCAAGGCAACACCCTCGGTGTTTAAGAAGGATTGAGTTTTAAGCGGGACCATTGCGACCCCTCTAACCTTCCCGGAAAAAACCTGGCTGTAATTTCAGAGACACTTAACTGGTCATCCTTGAGTTGCTCCTAAACCCATGCCATGCCATGCCACTGCATTTTATTTTTGGGCTAGAAATTGATTATTTGGGCCATTTCAATACACATTCATGGCCCCAATAATCAAGGGGGCTAATGTTGAGGCCCAAAAACATCCACGCTTCGGCCCAAATAAATGCTCAGCCCAATGCAATACCTTACCGAGAAGAAACCCAATTTAGGCACGCGAAAGTTCGCCATATGCGCTTGTACACATACCACGCCAAGCAAATAAACAACGCGCCATGCTACAAGCTTAAGTGGGCCCAAGCCACGCAAGATGCCCGGGGCTTGCTTGAGTGGGTTGTGGTATGGAAGGTAATAGGTCGTCATGAGGCCCATTAATGGGACGAGAAATGGAGGTTCCAGGTTGCTTGGGAGCCTCGGAACCCAAGCCCATTTCTTAAGCCCAAATATATGGGTGAGCAAAAAGGGAAAATAACCCAACTAAAATTAGCCCAATCAAAGAATAGCCCAACCAAGAAGCCCATCATTCAACAAAAATAGCCCATTTACTTAGTGAACCTTGGCCCATACAATTGCCATAGATGAACCACAAGCTCCAGCACCTAGCTGGAATAGAAGCCACGAAAAGGAAGTTTGAAAGTTCATTGAATAAGGCTGCTGGGAAGTGCCAGCACATGGGAATGGATCAAGTTCCAAAACAAAACACCAGAGAAACCAAGGGATGTTAACATGCAAGCTGCCAGGAAGAGAGACACTCTTCAAACCAACATACACATCCCAACTCCTTCCCTATCAAAACTGGTTACAGGAAAGAGTGAGAAAGAAAGGAAGAAAATGGCTGGAAGTAGAAATCTTCTACTGAAGCAGCCGCAGGAAAGGAGGCCTTGAGCTCCAAAATCCCTGATTTTGTGCAAATAGATAGAGAAAAATCTCACTAAAACAGGAAAAGTCAAGAGAGGAAAGGAAAAGGGAAGGAAAACCTTGCTAAGTTGGGGAAGAAACCATTAGGGTTTCTTGGGGAATGAAGGTTTCCCGCAGCTATAAAAGGAGGTCTCTTCCACCTAGCAAAAACCAACCCAGGCTGAGAGAGCAAGCTCCCTCTCTTACTTGCAAAAATCCAGTAACCCTATTCACTCTTCTTCTTCGTTCTTCTCTGTTAACAGACTATTTTCAGAGTCTGTCAAGCTGCCGGAAGAAGTAATGCCCTTCCTTTACCCCTTTTTAGCCAAGATCATCCTGCAAACCTTGTCTCCCTCATCTTAAACACTCCCATTTCTCCCTAGGAAGCCTTATTTTCCTCTTTGGTGCTCAACTCATGCTGACCTTGCTCCCATGCCACAATCTCCTCATGCTAAGCTAAAACTTTATCTGTAAGCAAGCATAAATCACCTGTAAGCAGCCTTCATTTTCGTTGGTGAAGGTAACCAGAACACTTCCTAAGGCTTTACTGCCCTTTCGAAGTGCTTTTGGGGCTTAATTTTCGAACTCAGGCACAGGGGGCAATTCCAGTAATTTCCCCTTTACGGCAGCCCAGCCTATTTGCAGCTGCCGGAAGAAAAAGACCCCCACAATAATAAATAAAGGCAACATTGCATATGATGCAACCATGTCCAAATCTGATACGTGATCACAAGAAAATGGACATGGCAGCAACATATGACTGAAGTAGATGGGCTCTTTGCATCTTGTGTTATCGTAATTAAAGACATCAAAAGATTAAGGTTGAAATCTTCCATAGTAGTAAGCATCAAAATAGGTTTGCAGCAGAGATTAACGCAAATTCCAATTCCACTGATTTGCCTCTGCTCAAACACGAGAACCAAAATGGTTACTTCCCTTGCTGAGTATATTTGTTAACGTCGAAAACGGTAATAGATGACCAATCAAACCCGGGTACGACGAGTTTTGCATAGGATCGGAAGTAGTCGAATCCAGCTTGCATCACACGCTTCTTTGACTCCACTGCATTAGATGAGTTCTTGTATTTTTGAACAGCTACACTCTGAAGTCGTTTGTGTCTACGCTTCATGCGCTACAATTTCGCCCTACCCAGATTGGCCTGCCTTTTGTGATCTTCAATTTGGCCTTCAACAAATTCCAAACGTGCCCTTGCCTTTTGGATTTCATCACCAAGTTGAAGATGCCTTTCCTTCCAAAAAGCAAGAACTCTTTCAAACTCAAAACTTCCAACAAAATGGTCATTCTATCTAGGAATATGACGTTGCTTGTCTGGTGACTCACTTGCGTTTCGAAGGTGGTCTTTGTTTGGAGGGGTGTTTATTATGCTCACATCAAACTTGGTTAGTAAATCCATTTTATGGGGGGAGTGAGTTTCAGTAGATGGAGATAGATTCGGTGGAGGAGTGAGTTTTGTGTGGAGGGAGAATTTCTATGAAAGGAGTGAGTAATACCAATAAAAGGGTTCCCGCCAAAAAATATTTGGTTGACAATGTATAAATTAATTTTTGGTCTGATACAATCTAAGTTTAATCCTAACTAGTTTGGTTGAGTTCACTAACTAGATGTCACTTCCATTGAGTTTCTTTCAACCACTATCAGTGGTGTAAGGAGAGTGTGAGGTTGACATGCTTGAAAAGCAAAACCTGACACCTCTTTTTTTAAAAATTGAAAGAAAGTACATATGTTGACTACACACAACCTTTGGTATGTTGGTCTATAAACCTACGTTCCCTTTCTCAAACGAAATTGCATATGCAATCCTCATCCTCCCAAAACAAATAGGATTATTCAAGCATGTCAACCTCTTCAGGCGCCAACAACACAATCGAAGATGACAAATTAGAGTCGCAGGTTCTATTTCCATATTGTACTCACCGACCCCTTCCTTTTTCAACATCATTTGGGAGTGAGGGGGACTCCGATGATCCATTAGAAGCAATACATGCAGTCAGTAGCAAGCTGGATTATAATTCCAGACTGATCAATTCATGGCACGAGAAATGTGTTGAAGACGAGGCCATTTTGGCTGATCTTAACATTAGAGTGAACAAAGCGTTCTCCCAAAAGAACAAGTACTTGAAGCTGAGTCATAAAAGGAAGCTGAAAGCTGAGAAGTTGGATACAGTAATGAATGATGAAATTAAAGGTTGTTTGATGAACCATATGCGATGCGAAGAGCACCATAGTGAATTGGAGTTAGCATTCAACGAAGGATTCGAAAAATTCCGAGCATTTGCGGCAACTACTCATACAAGTTATAATTGGGACTATGTGTCCCCTGATGCTGTGAGAGAGATACTAGACGATGGTGGTGACATGAATGAGCATAAGCACGTCAAAGCTACTCGGAAGAAGCCGACCGATACAACTAAGTGATTGCGGCTACCGCTGTTCAGTTGGTTGAGGGTGATCATGGTATTGCACAAATTAGAAGTATATTCCCTTAATGTCATTATCTAATTTAAAATAACACAAATATCAGTTTCATTTGCTTCATATATAATTATTGGGACTATGTATTGAAAGTCATCATGTGTTCCTTATGTCTAACATTATATTTTGCAAATATCGAAATATTATTCAATAAGTAGTCAATATCACAGCAAGTTGGGAATCAGTAAAGCCCCATTATCATGTCCATTCACATTAAAGAGCTAGCGTACTTTTTCTCAAAAAACTGACACGTGAGTCATAAGTAACATAACATGTGCTATACATTGTTTAGTGAATGGTTTATGGTTTATTTATATATAATAAAATTCTAAATATTGCTGAATATTTATTTCGTCTATATCACTGGGGACATGAGTGACCGTAAGCATGTGAGACCTGCTAAGAAGAAGCTGACCAATACGACCGAGGGATTGTGGCTACCGTTGTTCAGTTGGTTGGGGAGATCGTGGTATTGCTAAGAAGGAGCACATAATATGTTTTGCAATCAAATTTTCTTTTGTGTGTGGAATTATGAGTAGTTCAAATGTTAGTGTACCCTTTAATATTCTCCAACAGTTCAAAATGTGATTAGCTGCAATGTACTTTTTTACACGCTGCTTTCTAATCACTCTGTTCCAACAAAGTGCTTCAAGTATCCTTCAATTACAAATGTTTACAAAATCGTGCCCCTAATAACCAGTCGAGCTCAGATCTTAATAACCAGTAAAACACTAGAACATAACATTCGGAAAAAGTGGGTACTGCTGGAAATCATTACTGGTAATGGAAACAACAGCTGGCTGCTGGAAATGCTGCATTAGCCTGTGATATAATCAATGAATCTCTGTTAAAACATAATTCACTATAAACTACCCATTTTACATGGTAAAAGTCATTGTTTCTTCACATAACTCAAAATTTGATACTTTATCAAATGTCTATGAAAATTTCTAAATAGGGAGAAGACGTAAAATTAACATGTGTCCAAATTTCATGCAAAAATGAAACCAAGCAAATTTTCATTTCAATTACCAGTGGACATAGTAAGAGCTCATGGGTGGACATGAACAAAAAAAAAATAATAATAAAAACTGAATCTAGAAAACTTCACCTGATCATTAGTCTTCATAACAAACCGGATTTCGTCTAATAGAAACATAAATCATTCAGTTGGTCCGTGCATCCTGTCAAATTCGTCGAATAATGGGTCACTACGATCTATTGGAGTTGATTCGTCATTGTTCGATGGTGATGTCCTGCATAAACATCAAACACAAGCACATAAAAAATTTACCTATTCAAATTTTAGGTGTTATTATAAATAGTGTTAGCATCTTACGGTGTGTTCAAATTTCTTGGGCATTGTCTTCTATCATGACCAATTGTCCACACTCTCGACAGTGTCTAATCCCTCGCTTCATTGCCTTTTCCTTTGCTCCTGTTACTCATTTCGACCTTCCTTTGCACCTCACTCTCTTAGGGTCTTTCATATATTGTGTTTGAGAGCTGGACCCTCCAACTTCATTATTACTTGGTCCATCCTTCAACAACTTCAACTTCACCTGCAAACTTTTTAGAGTCTCTGACAGTAGCTCACATCCTTCTTCACCCATTAATGCATCCTCAACCACATCTGAAGCAAGTCGAGACATTGTACTCCGCTTTATTAAAAGACCAGGATCTGCAGAGTCTTTAATTTCGTTGCCATTTGCATCTGACACCAATCCAGATTTCGCAGTTTTCTTCCACCTCTTCAAAATATATTTATCGGGCATATATTCAATCTGGTCCCTTCTGAACAATGCTAGGATGTGCTTGCAAATAATTCCAACAAATTCAAATCTTTTACAGCTACACGATGCGTGGTCAGAATCTTTGACATATACGACTTCTGCCACTCTTGTTTCCCAATTTTTCCTTTCGCTCGCATTAAAGACAACTTTAGAAGCATCCTCTGTTTTGAGCTCTGGGAAACATGTTGTACTTTGTATTAGTTCTTGCTCAAACTTTTGAAACATTGTGCTTGTGTACAAGGTAGCCATTTGTTTGTTCATTGGCATCGGTAGAATACATTGAGCCACTTCAAATGCATCTACGTGATCAGCAACTAACTCTTTTTGACGTTGATGAGAAAGTGCCCTCTCAAATCGTATTATAAAATCCATCAACGAATTTCTCTTTGATATGTATTGCTTGAAAAAACCATGAGAACCTTCCGCTCTTTGGCTGCTTGACATTCCAGCGGCGCCGTGTGTAGGCTGGAACCCAAGATTCTCTTAAATCAAACATTGAACTTAGCCATGGATGGTCAGTCAAACCAGCCTTTGTAACCACAATATTCCATTTTGCATCAAACTCTTCCTTATTGTCAGTATCCCATATGACTTTCTAAAATTCACGCCAATACTCCTTATAAGCAGAATATGGTAACTTAATAGAGAACTCTGATGTGATGTGCCATATGCAAAGTCGATGAAATGTAGCCGGGAAGGCTATTGAAATCGCTCTGGTCATTGCCGCATCTTGATCTGTAATGATCGTTTTAGGTTCGCCACCTGGCATGACTTTCTTAAACTCCTCAAACATCCAAATAAACGACTCAGTCGTTTCCTTGCTCAAAAATGCACATGCTAAGACAATTGTCTGACCATGGTTATTAACTCCCAACATTGGTGCAAATGTCAAGTCGTATCGATTCGTGTTGAATGTGGTATCGAATACAACAACATCTCCATAAAACCCGTACGCCCGTCTAGAAGTTGCATCTGCCTAAAAACATCGACTAAACCTGTCATGGCCATCTCCCTCAATCTTGAAATAAAAAGCCTCATTTTTGTTCTGTTCAGCCATAAAATACTCGGTCACTAGTTCAACATCGTGGTTCCTCAGCTTCCCATTCACACTACATTCAAGATTGTAGATATCTTTTTTGATAAAACCGATTTTATCCATTCCTCCGGATTGCACCTCGAAAATACTTACCTTCTGATGAATGGGAATATTAACTGAACCCAACTGTTTTGTGAGTACTTTTGTAGAATCTGAAATATGACGGTGTGATCTCAATAAATGCATTCTTTCTGAGGGTGTCATCTTATGATTGTGTCCCTCTGCAAAAAGAGAGATGGTATACTTCTTGCTCCCATTTGTCTTCACAACCACAATCTTAGCTTTGCAATTGCATCTACTTATTCCCCGTTGTCTTTTTCTCTCCCGAGTTTCATCTCTCATGTATGCACCTTGTTTGCAACATACAAATTCTTTCCTCAAAATCTCTTTCTTGTTTTTCCCCCAAAAGCTGGAATGAAGTCGAATACCAAAGCCAGCCAAGAATGCATATCTATTATAGAAATTGTAAACGAGGTCAAGCGAGTCGAACTTCATCCCAACTGCTGGTGTTTCCTCATTTCTTACTTCAGGAATATAAACCCTCCCATTAGCTGTTACACAGTCATCACTCTCTGAGCCCCCAGACATTTTATCTACGTATATTATTGATCCACTTCTGTATTACTTCATAGCAAATATTAATTCATTAATCAGTCATTACTGCATCACAACATATCAATGCATTCCACTTACACAAAACATTGCCCAAATTGACACAAAACACGCATAGCCTAACTTGTTGGATTTCGATTACACAAAACGCAAGCAAAATTTAATAATAGTTACGTCATCTCTTGTGAAATAATCTGGAAAAAATAACATTAGAACCAACATGTTCAACTAAGAACACAAATGTAATTCAAACCACCAATTACAGAACTTCACCCAATATCCTCTCCAAATGCTTACTCCTAATGTCATTAAGCCTAAGTTTAGGATCTTTTACCTACATTTCATAATTTTTCACCCCCACCAAAAACAATCAACTAAGTATATTGAATATTCATAAAGAAATGACACATTATTGATTCCACTAACAACGCATTATTGATGCCACAAATGACGAATTTCCCACCCTCATAAAAAATAAACCAAACCCAATAAAATCAATCCAGCAAGTGAACTTACCTCTCAAAATCAATCGGGAGCTCCGAAGTCAGTCAGCTTGAGAGAATGTGGTGGACATTAGAGAAGACTCTTTGGTATTTGAGACTCCATCTCTACCAAAATCGAGGAACAACTGCTGCTACGGCATCTAGCTACAAAAAGAGATATGCTACTTTGCTTTCATCTGGAATCTTGTCTGCTGAATGAAAAAGAGAAGGGGTTTTCACTTGAGCCATAGAATCAAAACAGGGCAACAGCTAGGTAAGAGCCATTAATCGTAATACCGAAGATACCATAGATCGCAGGCCTCCCAAGGAGCTGATGACAATGGAGTGACTATAGGGTTTGGGAGTTTTGGATCCTTCTAATTGTGGGTTTGCTTTACATTCAAAAAGAGAGGATTGTGTTCTTGAGTTTTTCACAGAGAGGGAAAGAGGGAAAGATGAGACTGAAGTTGAGTTTCTAACGGGTTAGATTTCAACCCGATTCTACATGCACCCTCTTTTAAAAACTCATCGTTGGATGAAATCCAACGGCTCTTACATACCCCTCAAAAATACCCCTTCTAACTTTCCACTCACTATAGAAGCTCCCCCATATAATAGGCAATTTGGGCCTCTGTAAATTTAATGAGTAATTATTTGGATCACCCATTAAATATTATGGGCTTTTGAGAGTTAATGGGCAATTATTTTTGACATCCCATTTTTCTATTTCGGGCCTTTGATATTTTGACTGACCCATGAATAGAAATTGGTTCACAACCGTGGTCTTTGTGACAAAAGGGACCAGCGTGCATCTCATCCTTTAGGTGGATCAACCATACTCCAATTGGGACTTGAGGAATTAGAGACGCAAAGGAATTGGACATGTGAAGGAAGTGTAGCCCTTATAAAATTGAAGAACAATTGCACCAAACTCTCTCCCATACTTAAAGCAAACCCATCTTTTGTTTTGATTGTTTACACACACAAACACAAAACACAAAGTGTATGCAACATGGCCAATCCCTCATCAGACTTTAGACATAGAAGAAGAGAGAATGGAGCAAAGGTGGCATTTTTACTTTTCTCCATGTTGGTCTACAACCCATACTATGCAAACTCAAAGAAAGTTGTTGTACACCACTTTCTTCTTCTTTTTGTTTTGTTTGTCTTTTTTTGTTGTTGTTTTCTTTGTTGACTTTACTTCTCTTCCAACTTTCTCATATATTTGTTTTCTTGCCTATTCACACACCAGCAACCACTCTTCTGTTTTACTGGTTCGCAAACACAAACACAAAGTCTATAATCCGGCCTCTCCCCTTTTCAAGCCTTCTTTCTTTCTTTTTGTGGAACCTTTTTTCCTTTCTTGGTCCTATTTGTACGCGAACCAGCACAACCCATTAATTCCAATCCTTTTTCATTTGCTGCCTTTTTGTATATTGCTTCTGTATGCAAACAACACTAGGCCAAGCCATCAAAACGCGGTTGTCTTTCATCTTTTTTCTTGTCTATTCCATCTGTATGCAAACAGCTGATTTTTTCTTTTCTGTTTTTGTTTCAGAGCAGCCCCAACACAGAAGAAATTAGTGTGCTTTTGATTTTGACAGAGAGGGAGCAAGTTGATCAAATTCACCAAAGGCAGAGGTACAATCCTTTTTTTAATTTGCATATGCTAGAGGAATAAACCCCAGCATCTTTGCTACAATTTTTTTTCTTTGCTAATTGTCATGGATTTTTGAACTCATTTTCCAGATTTTTTCATCTGCTGAGATTCTGGGTTTCTCACCCATATGGATTTTTACATCCAAATAATTTCGGGGTTACTCACCCATGAATTTGCATCCAAATAATTTCAGGTTACTCACCCATGAATTTGTGGCATGCTATGCCCAACATAGAAAAGAAAATAGAGATGACAGTATACTTGTAACAATTTTTTCCTCTTTTTTGCACTGCTCTAATTTCTAGTAGTCTTGTTTAATCTGTCATCAGCTTTCTCCTTTTATTTTTTTATTTTTTTATTTTATTTTATTTTTTTATTGTAGCCTTTTTATAGGCCAACTAAATAGGACTCCCCTCAACAAACAACACTTTTGAATTTCAAATAAGTGGTGATCAGATTCAGCCTCCCTTTTAGGCCTATTATCTCACCAATTTAAAATGTAACAGAAATTCAAAATTTTGGAAACCCATGTTGGCTTGCATTTATCATTTAATTTTTATTTGAAATAAATGATAAAATTTATTTGGCCAAACTTTTTTTGTTTCAACACCAGGTTCACAATTTTATTTTTCAATGTGAGATTGCTAGACTTTTCTCGTTTACAAGTCTGTTACAACTAGATGTGCAATGAATGGAGAGTGTGGATTTCCTGGGGTATTGGGAGCTGTTACTTAAGAAGTTTGAGCAATGTTCGAGGAATGAGGAGATCTTCCAATTACTAGCTTTTGGTGCATGGAGAATTTGAAATGGGATAAATGCTGTGGTTTTTGACATTAAGCTTTTGAATGTTTGCTTTTGCAGGTTAATGAATACTGGGACGCTCAAATAAAGGTTAAACTACTGGTCCCTCAATTACACTACTACATTTTACACTTTGCGCGACGAAGAGAATTTTGTCGCGCAAAATATATTGTAGTCGCACAAATTTTAACGCGACAGAAACTTCGTCGCGCAGAATCCGTCGCGCAAAGATCGTGAAGAAAGACTTTGCGCGACCAACTTTTTTCATTGGTCGCGCAAAGTGACTTTGCGCGACGAAAAAATATTGGTCGTGCAAACTAACTTTGCGCGACGAAAAAATATTGGTCGCACAAAACTTTGCGCGACGAAACACATTGGTCGCGCAAAGGTTTGCGCGATGAAAAATATTTGTCGCACAAAGTTTTGCGCGACGAAACACATTGGTCGGGCAAAGTTTTGCGCGACGAAACACATTTGTCGCGCAAAGGTTTGCGCGACGAAAAATATTTGTCGCGCAAAGTCTCAAAAAAATTTATAAAAAATAAAAAATTCCCGCGTCCCATTTTTGGTACCCGCCTACATTTTTAGAGTTTTGCGCGATGAATACTAACGTCGCACAAATATTTGCGCGACTAAATATTTTTTGTGTTTTAAATTTTTTAATTAAAATAAACTAATTTAATAGTTTGCTCTACAAAATATTTTGTCGCGCAAGGTTTTTGACTTTTTGTTTTATTATTTCTTTAATATTAATTTATTTATATTAGTTTATTCAAATTTTTACTTTTTAAATTTAATTTAATTGTATGATTTTTTTTAAATCACTTTAATTTAAGTTGACATTAATTTTTTCAAATTTTTACTTTTTAAATTTAATTTAATTGTAAGATTTTTCTTAATTACTTTAATTTAAATTGACATATTCAAAATAAAATTACATATGAAAAATAGTGATCAAATTATCCAATAAATATATATTCAAAATGTACACATAAATTAACAAAGTACAATAATAAAATCCTAATACAAGAGTATTGTGGTGGTAGTGGCGGATGATATGTTTTGATAGCTTCCTAATCCTCAACTTTAGCCATCAAAGTCTTGATGATTACCTACAAAAAAAACAAATATGGTCAAATAAAAACAACAACAAAAAAAAGAATGTATAATCTCCCCTAGAATTGTTATACCACAAATCCAACCCAAACTCCAATCTCTCCCCTTTACTCAACCCCAAACCCCACACAAACTCAAAACTAACTCCAAAAACACATATTAATGAAAAAAATTTAAAATTTGGAGAGAATATACCTTTTGGCAAGATTGAGAGTGAGTGAGAATGAGAGGGAGAAGTGAGTGTGAGAGAATTAGATAAGATAATGATAGAGAGATGAGAGAGTGAGAGATAGTGAAAAGATAGATGAGAGAGTGAGTGAGAGTGAGAGATAGTGAAGAGAGATATGAGAGATTAAGTGAGAGGAGTGAGTGTGAGAGAAAAGGTGGAATTTGGGGAGAGGGAAAGAGAGAGGAGAGGTAAGAGTAGAGAAAGACATTGAGAAAATGGTGTAGGAGTTATTGGTCGCGCAAAGTCTAAAAAAAATTATTTTTAAAAAAAAAAATTCCCGCATCCCATTTTTGGTACCCGCCAAAATTTTTAAATTTTTGCGCAACGAAAAGTACATATTGGTCGCGCAAAGTCTAAAACAATTATATAAAAAAAGTCCCGCGTCCCATTTTTGGTACCCGCCCAAATTTTTGCGCGACGAAAAATATATATTGGTCGCGCAACGTTTTGAGCGACAAAAAATATTGGTCACACAAAGTCTAAAGTTTTTTTTTTATTTTAAAAACCCGTGTCCCATTTTTGTTACTCGCACAAATGTTTTGAGTTTTGCACGACGAACTGTTGGTCACGCAAACTTTTGAGAGACGAAAAATTGGTTCGTAGCACAATATTTATAAAAATAATTGTTTTGAATAAGAAAAAATAAAAAAAAATTATTTTATGATTTAAAATATAATTAAGGTGAAAGCTACTTAATAAATGTATATACTATTCAATTTCTTAAGTGTTATACGTACAAAATAAATAAATTTAAAACTACTTAATAAATATATATATATATATATATACACACACACCATTCAACGATCCAACCGTAAGACTTGTTTGTATATACTTCAAGATCGTATACCCCAAAAATCGCAAAAAATAAATATTCAGAGATCTAGTAACGGGACAAAACTTTTCGATAGTTATAAATGAAAAATCACGATTTAACGGTTATTTTGACTCCGATTTTGATGATTTTTTTACAGGTACACTCCTTGACCCTATATGAATACAATGACTGAATTTGATCTTCAATTTAAAACATTTGTACTAGTGGATACCACAAAATCTTATGTTATATTTAACGAAAGTATAAATAAACTCTTAATTGTTAGTGAATATATTGTTTTGATGGCATATGCATTCTACGAAACTAGTTTCAACGATCCAACCGTCAAACTTGTTTTTTTATACTTCGAGATCATATACGCCAAAAATCAGAAAAAATAAACATTCATAGATCAAGTAATGGACAAAACTTTTCGACGGTTATAAATAAAAAATCATGATTTAACGGTTATTTTAACTCCGACTTTGATGATTTTTTACAGCTACACTCCTTGACCCTATATGAATACAATGACTGAATTTGATCTTCAATTTAAAATATTTACACTAGTGGATACCACAAAATCTTATGTTATATTTAACGAAAGTATAAATAAACTCTTAATTGTTAGTGAATATATTATTTTGATGGCATATGCATACTATTTTCAACGATCCAACCGTCAAACTTGTTTGTTTATACTTCGAGATCATATCCGCTAAAAATCGGAAAAAATAAACATTCAGAGATCAAGTAATGGGACAGAACTCTTCGACGGTTAGAATGAAAAATTACGATTTAACGATTATTTTAACTCCGATTTTGATAATTTTTTAAAGCTACACTCCTTGACCCTATATGAATACAATGAACTAATTCGATCGTCAATTTAAAATATATATTTTCTAACAAAAACCCAATCCGAACAATAATAATATATTTTTCTAACAAAAATCCGATCCGATCTAAAATAAGAAATTTAAAGCTACTTAATAAATATATATACCGTTTAATTTTTTAAGTGTTATGCATACAAAATAAAAAACAAAAATAAATTAGTTTAGGTGACAAAATGTTTGGATTATGTCATGCAAAGATTTTAAAAAATAATTTTTTAATTTTATTTATTTTTATAAGGACTTTGCGCGACGAAGTTTACTTTTCGTCGCGCAAAGTCACTTTGAGCGACGAATTATTTTTCGTCGCGCAAAATTGGTCGCGCAAGACTTTGAGCGACGATGTATTGTCGTCACGCAAAAGTTTGTCGCGCGAAGTGACTTTGCGCAACGAATTATTTTTCGTCGCGCAAAATTTGGTCGCGCAAGACTTTGAGTGACGAAGTTTCAAGTTTCGTCGCGCAAAGTGACTTTGAGCGACGAATAGTTTTTCGTCGCGCAAAATTTGGTCGCGCAAGGGGTTTTTTTTACTAATGTTACCAAGGGCCCCAGAATACTAGATATGCCACGACGAACATGGCACAAGCCTCCCTATGAGATGATTAAAGCAATTTGTGATGGGGGATGGGTGGCGTAGACTAAACGTCGTGGGACTAGCTAGGTTCTATGCAATGATTATGGTGAGCTTTTGCGAGCTGGTGGCACAAGATTACCCTATTACAGAACGATACTAGCGGCCGAAGTAGAGGCCATTTGGGACTCTCTAGGTGCGTGCCTTCAGTTGGGGGTCAATTAGGTAAAGGTGGAATCCGATTCTAAAGAGCTTATACGACTAATCAAAGGTAAGGAGGTTGCAGACATCGAATGCATACTTCTTGATATTCAGGTTCTGGCTCCTTAGTTTCAGCGGGTAGACTTTAGACATATTCCGCGAACATGTAACAAAGCAGCATTTAAGGTTGCTGCTTATTTTTCTCGAGTTGGGGGTACCTTTAGCTAGGACCTTTCCTGCCCAGTATGGCTCTCTAATATTCTAGCAAGTGATGTAAACCTTGATTCTTCAATTCAATAAATTTCAGCAATTTTTGACAACAACAAAAATGCTACTCTTACTACATTTTTATACCATATTCTCGTACCACTTTGTATGACAGCTTAGGTGAACAACCACATTAATTAATAAATAAATAACGGAACAAAACTACAAATAATTTTAATTGATGTGGATGTTCACCTCAATTGCCACATAAGGTGGTATACAAATGTGGTAAGAGTAACATGATTCTTTAAGGTTATACCTTCTCATTGATTTTAGCATATCTCAAGTTGGTTTCTTTCGTTTTGTTTTATTTTGTCTTTACCCATTGGTACTCCACACCTCATTCAAAATATATTGAAATCTTTGGAGAGAGAGAGAGAGAGAGAGAGAGAGAGAGAGAGAGAGAGAAAGGACTTGCAAAATCATCCCACATGAAAAGCCAATAGAGATGTTATTGTTCATGGCCGTTCATGTTGCTAAAGAATTTCTTGGGTAATTTATAAACCTAAGTATAAGGCTTTTATGAAGTGTGAAGACTTAAACTTAGCGTTAGTGTGTTTAAAGGTGGGTATTTCATTCAGTTTATTTTTTATTTTTTCAATTGGCATTGTCATTTTTTCAATCGGCATTGTCTTCATTTGTTTACATATTGGGGAGGTTGGATTTTATTTTGGGGTATGATATATTGGGTATATAAGTAATACATGGTGGGTTTGATACCTGTTCTGGAGGTGAAAAAACACAACCGTTAGCAAGTTTTCAAACATGCATGAGTGCTCATACAGTTTAGGTAAAATAAGTAGGGTTTTCTATTTCTACTTGTTAGGTAATACAATTTTAACAAGTAAATTCAAATGTGTTTAGTTTGACCACTATATAAGAGGTAACTCATATATGGGTATTTTTTTTTTTTGTATTTATCTCATCCTATGTATTTAACTCCACATACGGAGATAAATTGTTTTCCATTACGTATTTACTTCACATGAAGGTCAATCATTTTTTTGATGAATTTTTTCTTATTGTAGGTGGATATTATGAAGACAATATACAGTCTAGAATTCAAATTTTTTTTTTAATGGCAAAATGGAATTCATTAATCAATCATCAGGAATAATAGGTCCAGCATGAGGAAGAGTGGCCTCATTAAAACCTCCCAAAAGAAAACCCAATGGGATAAAACTTCAAGGGAGGAAAAAAGAGTACCGTACACGCCAAATTACAACTGGAACTTAAACAAAGACATTGGACTCAGGGCAATCATCATAAACAGCATCCATGAGCCACAAAGGATCCACATCCATCCAAAACGATAGACCTTGTTCACGAAGACTGAAACAGGCAACGCAATAGAAACAAATATAAAATGAATAATTCTAAATAAATAATATATAATAATCAAAGGGGCAAGAACGTTGCTTTAGATACATAACGTACACAAAGTAACAAGTACATGGATTAAGATATAAATGGAAAGTGGTCTAAAGAAGTTATATGCAAGAGACCTTTTCGTACATATGAATATCGTATCCGAAAATATTCCTGGTCATAGGATCATCAATTGCACAATGGTGACCCGCAAAGACTGGTACACATTATGTTTCACTACTACAAAAAGTGAAAAAGACGACCAGAAAACAACGACGGTCTAAGTGAAAACCGTCGTGGTTTTTAAAAAGACGACGGTTCTAAAAACACCGTCGTGTAATACAACCTTAGACAACTAAAAAATGGAGATTCAAATGGCTGTTCAAAAACAACGACGTACATAATTAAACAACCGACGTCTATTTGAAACAGATTTTCGCAGTGTAAAATCAATGCCAACAAAGAATGGCAGAAGTTATGAATCGACCGACGTAGAAAGTGAAGACGACGATTTCAATAAAAACCGCCGTTTTTACTCATAAAATAACACGACGAGGTTTTCGTATAAGACGCCGTATAATTACAAACAAATCCACGGCTTTAAAATACAAAATATCGCCGTATTAAATTAATGTACAACGACGGAAAATATAAATATATGGACGTCATTCTCGTATAGTTCTACGACGTTATCTTTAAATCGTACAATAAAATTTAACGTCGTATTTATTCATTTTATACGTCGTACATTTAATTTTAACCGTCGTCTTAATAAGAATTTTTGTTAACAATTTTTTTCTTTGATTTTCTTATCCTACGTCGGTAGATCTAGTTAATGACAAGAATTGAAATAACCATGACGGTTTATATAGAAAACCGCCGACATAATCAGATTTGTCTGAGATCCCAAGGGTTACGAAATCTTACCAGATGGAACTCTGTTCCACATCATAATCTTAACAGATGACACAGATTTGCAATCAGAGAGACAATTTTTTGGAAGTTGATGATGTGTGTGCGTTTGTGTATCTACAAATATTATACCTAACGTCGTTGCAAATTTGCAATCAGAGAGACAATTTTCAACGACGGTTATATTATACCTAACGACGTTTAAAAAACAAATCAACGTCGCTAAACAAATATATTACGTCGTCTTAGTCTTACTTAAGACGACGAAAAACGACGACAGTAATAAAAAAACAGTCGTTGTTTTTATATTCTTATTTTATTTAAATCTGTCCTCCAAAAAAGAAACTTTACATATTCTAGAACATTAATTTCCTTCATTTTAAATTTCCTCTGGAAAAAAAAACTCTATGTATAACGCACTGTAATTGAAAAATAAACTGAAAGGTCACGGGAAAAAAAATTCTATTCATAATTTAAAAATTCAAATCCACGTCGGTTATATTAAACATAACGACGTTAAATGAAAAGATTCCACGTCGCAAAACAAATATTGCGTCGTGTTAGTTAAAAACGACGGCATAACAAAAAACCGTCGTTATTTCAAACTGAATTAATTTAAAATTTATTCGGAAAAGCAAAATCTATTTATAATTTCCTCGGGTTAGTAATATTGCGTCGTGTTAGTTTACAAATTCAAGAACATTAATTTCCCTCATTTTAAATTTCCTCGGGAAAGAAAAATCTATTTATCACGCTTTGTAATTGAAAACTAAAACTGAAAGAATTCGGGAAAAAAAACTCTATTTATAATTTAAAAATAAAATTCACGTCGGTTGTAGTACACTTAACGACGTTTAACAAAATAATCTACGTCGGTAATTATAAATCTACCGCCATCTTACCTTAATATAGACGACGAGAAAAGACGACGGTAGAACAGAAAACCGCCGTTGTTTCAGTTTCTTTAACAGTTTGGTCCTTTATCTTTCTGCAGGACTTGTATAGTTCAAAGTATTGACAATGTCTTCATCATATCTCCCAGCAACTACTGATTCGATTGCTCATGCTTTAGAGGCCATCTGAAGCCATTTCTATTCTTTATCGCATTCTTGAAACCCATCTTCTTCTTCTGAAGCTCTACGGATAAAGGAAGAGGCTATCACAAATCTGACGGATCTTCTTAGCCAAGAAAATCAAGCAGATTTCCCTGAGAAGCGAACTTTCCTTCGACAGCGAGTGGAGGCCAGGCTTGCATCTCTTTTGATGGAAAGCAAGGAGTATTCAGAAGCACTAAGTGTCCTATCAGGCTTGATCAAGGAAGTGAGAAGGCTAGTTGACAAGCTTCTTCTTGTGGACATATATTTGATGCGAGTAAGCTCAATTTCTCTTTGAGAAAGACATCCAAATTATTGTCTTTGAGATGTGAGAGACTGAGAGAGGAAGAACTTGGAACCCTAAATGTAAACTGAAAATGAATGAAAGCGACAAATTTATAGAATAAATTTTTAAAACCAACGGCGGTCCTTACAAAAAAACTGCCGTTTAAATTGTACAATCAACGTCGGTATGATCGACGTATATTACAGAAATCCACGTCGGTACATTAATAAAAACGACGTGTTAAATAATCTACCATGACGCGAGTTATTACTTATGTACTTTAATTTTTGAGTTTACTACGACGGTACCTACAACACTACTGTCGTATTTATTTACCACGTCCGAAGTTAAATGTACCGTCGTATTTTGTAATTTATACGTCGTAGTTATATGTAACCGCCGTATTATTTTTTTGAAATGGTTTTATATGTAAGCAACTTTTCGTCTACCTAACATACACATGCGCTGTTTCCAAACCCGATTAAAAATTTCAATCTCCTAGAGAAAACTTTTAGACTTTTTTCCTTGTCAGAGCACTGTCAGAGTATCTCATCGTCTTCCTCTCGTCTTCTTCGTCGTCTCTGAAGTTAAACATAATCTTCCTCTTGCTTTCATTGCACGCAAAAGGTAAGCTTTCATTTTCACTATTTTGGTTACTGTTTTGCATGCTCATACGTTTTTTGTTTGAAAAATCTTTTTACCTTTTTTCTGGCCAAAATCATTTTACTTCTTTCCAAGTTCGATAAAATATACAGACAAAGAGGGAAAGTTTCCAACTTTGAAGACAACTACCTCAACTAAATAAGACGACGGTAGCTTCTTATTTACGTGGTTAAATATGTAGACCACGACGATTCGTCAGTCGTTCTTGCGTCGTCTGAAAATTGACAAAGTTGTTTTTAAAATTATAGTCTTTTTTTTATTTGCTTGTTTAATTGCAGGTTTGATTTCTCTGAACAATGATTTTTGTTTTTCCCTAATTTGATAAAATATAAAGAAAAAGAAAGTAGGGTTGGTATCTAATATAGACGACAGTATCTTATTGTTTTACGTCGTGTGAATGTTAATACCACGACGTCATATTAAAATACCGTCGTCTATATAAGATTCCAAAATTTTCTTTCTTGGCCTTGTATTTTATCAAATTAGAAAACAAAAACCATGGTTCAGAAAAATCAAATCTGCAATCAAACATTCACAGAGAAAGAAAGAAGGGTTTTGGATCCTTATATAGACGACGGTATATTACTACTGACGTCGTGTGAACATCAATACCACGACGTTATATAAATATTTCGTCGTTTATAGTTAATTATCACGTCGTTTATAGTTAATTATTTCGTCGTTGTTTAATTACCTTGGTTTTAAACATTTATTACGTCTGAGATTATTTCATTGCGTCGTTTAAAATCATATCATACGTCGTATTTTATTAATAACCGTCGTTTGTGTTCTTAATCTTTTCCTGAAATATTTTCACTTGCAGTTTTGTCTGTAAAAATGGTTTCTCACCAAGACCAAAGTAAGGATTCTGGCTCCAAGAAAAATGGACGTAAGGAGCTTGGAATGGTACCTCCTCAAGTGAAGCCTTCGAAGAAGATGAAGTTTGCTTCATCATCTGCTGAGACAGAACCAACCAGCACGACAACAATCTCTGATGATTCAAAGTCTGGTCGAGGTATGAGCACAATGCCTCGTGTTGTGAAGAGAAAACTTCAGAAACTGAGGCCAATTGTTGAGTACAATAAAAGGGGGAAAGGAATTGGCCAAGCACATAGTGAGATGCAGTCCTACATTGGTGTGTTGGCACGCTCCAGAGTTCCACTTGTGGATATGAAATGGGCTCAAATCCCCAAGGATATAAAGGAGCAGATTTGGGAAGCAATTGACATTGCTTTTGTGGTAGGTCAAGGGGGCAAGAGCTCTGTGTTAGCTTCTGCTGCCAAGAAATGGAAGGATTTCAAGTCTACACTAACGAGGCATTATATCCTTCCATACACCAATGACAGGGAGAGATTAAGCCAACCCCCTGAAACATATAAATTCATAGAGAAAGCACAATGGGATGCCTTTGTAGCTTCAAGGTTATCCAAAGATTTTGAGTCTGTGCATTCTCAACATGCACAGATTAGGGAGAAACTTGAGTACAATCATCGATTGTCTCGAAAAAGATATGCTGGTTTGGAGGATCAATTGGAGGAAACCATGCCTGGGGTAGAAATTGATCGATCTACCTTATGGAAGAGAGCTAGACAGGACAAACATGGTAACATCCCGGATCCAAAGGTGGCAGAGAAAGCAAAATTAATTGTAAGCCTACTCACTCTGTTTTAAATTTTTATTAAACTGTGAATAATTCTTATTACGTCTTATGTTATATTTTGCATCGTGTGAATGATATTACCACGTCGAAATTTTTTAAACAACGTCGTTAAAGGTCTAAATAGGAATCACTACTCTGTTTTCTGTAATTATAGCATAAGATGTCGGTGGTTCATTTTCGCGTCGTTTGTATTGAATTACTACGTCGAAATGTTTTAAACAAGGTCGTTAAAGGTGTGAATATTGAATCATCCCTCTGTTATCTGTAAATAAAGCATAAGACATCGGTGGTTTATTCATTTCGTCGTTTTAAAAACTAACCACGTCGGTATAACTACCGTCATGATAAATTATAATAACGTCGATTTATATGTTATTGCGTCGTGTGAAATTATATAATACGTCGTTTGTATATAAATAACCGTCATGTGTTTTTATTCTTACTTTTTTATATATCTTTGTTTTAGGATGAATTGCAAAAACAAGTCTCGAAAGGCAAAGTCACTGTTTCTGGCAGCAATGATGTGCTGACCATGGCTTTGGGCCCCGAGCATCCAGGCAGAGTGAGAGGAGTAGGTGCTGGGATCTCACCAAGGCAATATTTCAATTTACCCAAACCACAGAGAGTGAGCTTTGACGACCGTTTGAAGGACAGTTTAAGAGTTCTCCTTCAAGAAGAGACTAAAAAGATGGAAGCTAAGGCAAGGGAAGAGGCTTTAAAGATGGAGGCTAGAACGAAACAATTGGTAGAGGCTGAGAGGGAGCATTTCCTGAGTCAGCTTTCCCAATTAATTCCCAATTTTGATCCAAGCATGCTTAAACCCAGAATTAGCCAAAGTCCCAAAAATCCAATGTCTGACAAAGCAAGCTGCTCTGGAGGTGATGTGAGATCCCAGCATTTTGAGGATGATACTGCCAAAAATGGGAAACATCAGGAAGAAAAGGTAACATATCTAAACTTTGAATTCTCTGTTTTTTTAAAAACCATTAGACGTCGTTATTATTAATAAAACCGTCGTTTGAAATACATACCACGACGATTTTAAAAATAAACCGTCGTTTGTATTTCAATACCACGTCGTATTTAGTTTACTTGTTTTACACGCCATTAAACGTCGTTATTTTTAAAACTTTGTGGTTTTTAGACGACGGAGTTAGTCATTCCCGCCGTAATAGATGAAGAGAAGAGAGAAGAAAAACAAGATGAAAAGGAGAAAGAAGATGACGACCAGGTATGTTCACATAACTTTGCCTTTTTTATTTGTTTTTCAAAATTTCAGACGTCGATATTTTTCTTTAAACTGTCGTTTGTTTACAACTTAGACGGCGGAATTTTTTTCTAAGACGTAATAAATTATTCACCATGACGGTTTCTTCACCGTCGTTTAAATTCTTTTCAGACGACGTTGTATTCCTTAAACCGTCGTTTTTATTGAATTACCACGTCATTTTTTTTATTTCTTTAAACAGGTTATTCAAGGTGTTGATTATTCAAATATGGAGGCGCCATCTTCTTTAAAATCCCTTTGTCGTTATGTGGAAACGACACTCGTGCCTCAGGATAAGACCCTGCACTTTACAATTGATAAGGAGGTGTTTGGTCTAGAGCGCGATACCTTCCTTCTGCCTGAAGATATTACACAATTTGCAGGCATGGAAGAAATAGGAGCCACTGTCATTGCTGTATATATGAGGTTTGTCATTCTAAAATAATACGTCGTTGGTTTATTTATTACGTCGTCTTAACCAACTAACCACGTCGTTAGTATGTACCGTCGTGATAAATATATTATAACGTCGTGGTCTATTTCAGTACGTCGTGTGAAATTTTATAATACGTCGTTTTGTTATACATAACCGTCGTGTGTTTTTTTGTATATATGAGGCTTGTCATTCTAAAATAATACGTCGTTGGTTTATTTATTGCGTCGTCTTAACTAACTAACCACGTCGTTAGTATGTACCGTCGTGATAAATATATTATAACGTCGTTGTCTATTTCAGTACGTCGTGTGAAATTTTATAATACGTCATTTTGTTATACATAACCGTCGTGTGTTTTTTTGTGCTGACTTGTTTATATTATTTTATATATCTAGGTACTTACACGATGTTTTGAAACGAGCAAATATGTGCTCCATGGTTGGCTTTATCGACCCTGCTACAGTTAGTGCCAGCTCTGGCACAATAGCTGACAGATCACGCCTACTAGCAGCTCGACTTCAGAGGACTGACGGTGAACAGATTTTCCTGATGCCTTACAATCCAGGGTTAGTCTCCTTAACAGGATTTTGTTTTTATGATTTTCAATAAATGACAGCGTATAAACTAACCACGTCGGTGTTTTATTTTATTGAGTCGTTTGAAACTACTAACCACGTCGGTAGTTATTTATCGTCGTGATAAATGTATAATGTCGTCGATTGCTTCTTTATTTCGTCGTGTGAAATATTATAATACGTCGTTTTTGTAAATAACCGTCGTTTTTATATTAATTTTGTGCAGCCGTCATTGGATCTTGCTGATTGTAAGAGCAAAGAGAGAAACTGTCTATTTTCTGGATTCTCTGCCAGGAAATCGTGTGGTCGATGAAGAGGCCAAAAACATTGTGAACAGTGCTATAAAAATTTATAATTCTCACATAGCTAGACCAGGCCGTAAGGCAGTCATTTGGAAAACTCTGTCAGGCACAACAAAGCAACCCAGCAGTGTCGAATGTGGGTATTATGTGATGCGCTTCATGAGGGACATCATCATGGATCCTTCCTTGGGGTTTGAGAAGAAGGTAAGAAGAAATTACCTTCATACATTTTACGTCGTTTTTTGTATTATCAACGACGGTCATGTAAAATTACCGTCGTTGAATAGATATAGTACGTCGGTTATGAAAAATATCGTCGTCTGTGATTTAATTTCTTTTTATTTATAAACCCTAATAGTCATTGTTTATGCAGTATGCCAAGGGAAAACAGGAAGCGCCATACCCCCAAGAAGCAATTGATGAAGTCCGGAATGAATGGGCAGAGTTTGTTTGCCTTCACCTGGAATAGGGGAATTATTGAACACTTGATATTTATGTATAATGTACAAATTTTGTCTATAATATATAATGTAAAAATTTGTTGAGGTTTTCTTAAATTAAAAAAAAACAAACATACAAATTGCGTAACCGACGTGTAATACTTTTCCAACGACGTAATAAAGTCAAAAGCCGTCGTTTTTTGTTGTTTTGTTTTAAACAAATCCGACGTAAAAGGATATTTAGACGACGTTCTTTGAACAATTGAGTCATTTATGGTTTACAACGTCTTCCATTTCTTAAGGGTTCAGGGTAGTACTTTGTAACGACAGCGGTTAAGTCGTGGAATATATATTTTACGTCGGATAGTTAAATATCCACCATGGTTTCTCATTTAAACGACGTCATTTTAACAACTTAGTCGTCTATTACAATTTACAACGTCTACAATTTATTAACACCGACGTGGTTTGTTGTTGTGATAAGAATATTTTATTATTTTTATATCAAAATATTCAAAATAAATTTAAAATAAATCAAAAAAATGCAAAGTCAACTCCTATGAAGTCATTGATATATTTTCTTCCCCTAAACCTTGAAAAAATTCATTTTGAATAACAAAAATTTAAAATGACCATCCAAAACAAAATTGTTTTGATGAGTCATAAAATCACTTCTAGTTTTATGGTTTAGGGTTTAGAGATTAGGGTTGTTATTTATTGGGGTTTATTTTTAAAGTATAATTTTTGGGTAGTCTAAGGTATATATTAGGCTGTAAAACCATAAACCCTTTTATAAACTTAATTTTTAAAATTATATAATTTAGTTTTAAGGGTTTAGGGTATTAATTGTTAACGACGGTGGTTGAGTCATGGAATACATATGTTACGTCGTGCAGTAAAATATCCGACATGGTTTCCACTTTAAACGACGTCATTTTAATATGTAAGTCGTCTATTATAATTTACAACGTTTTCAATTTCTTAACTTCGACGTGGTTTTTCAGTCGTCTTTATATCAAAATATTCAAAATAAATTTAAAATTAATCCGAAAAATGAAGCGTCAAAAGAAACAGCGTTACGTTCAGTGTTTCCATCGTGGAATATTACATTTACGTCGGTTCTTATAGAACTTTCGCCATGGTTTGTCTTTCGACGTTTTAAAGAGCGCGCGCTCTAAAAATTTTCGCGCGCCATAAATTTTTTTATATTTGGCTCTTATTCTTATACTTCTAACCCTGAACCCTAAAATTTTCAGATTTCGCGCAACATAACATTCGCTCTCTCACTTCTGCTCTAATTAAAAGTTGCACTCTCCAGGCTCCGTCGAATCTGTGAGCTCGTCCAACCTGTAAGTACAAACCCTATCTTCCCCTTGTAAATTCATTGAATGATATTAGGTATATGCTTTGCGATCTGTTAATAATGTGCTTATGGGTAGGGGTTCATGGATTTTCTGTTTAATGGGTTCATGGATTACATTATCTGTTATGTTGAATTGGGAATGGATTTAATTTTGTCGGATCTTTTAATCACCCTATGTTATGTTGAATTGGGAATGGATTTATTGTTTTCATGCTTGGTTTCATGTATATGTTGGTTTCTTGCTTGGTTTCATATATATGTTGTGTTCTTAATGGGTTTTGGGTTCTTGAAAATAAACTGAGACACGACGCCTTTTTAGGCATACGACGACGATTACACGACGGTTTATGAAAAAACCGTTGTTGTATTACTTATACACGACGGTTTTTTCATAAACCGTCGTTTGTATTACTTATATTAGACGACGTCTGTTGAAAATCCGTCGTCTATATATGCCAAATACGTCTGTTTTTGTTTAAAACCCGTCGTCTCTGTTGTGTATTTCTTGCTATTAGATCTTTGTATAATCTGCTATAGTGATGGTCATTGCCTGTATTTTCACTTTATTATAGATAATAGGTTATAGTGTCGGAGATGGATAAGTTATGGATGCACTCGGATAGAAGATCGAAGGCATATGAGTTTGGGGTGGAAGCATTTTTGAACTTTGCTGTAGAAAATCTTCTAACTACAACACATATCTGTTGTCCATGTGTTAAATGTGTTAATTTGAAGTTGTTTGGGGTTGGAATTATAAGGGATCACTTATACTTTAATGGAATTGACCAAAGCTATAAGAATTGGACATTTCACGGAGAACCTTGGGAAGCAACTACTAATGCTAGTAGAAATGTTGAAGAAGATGATGGCCATAGTAGGTACAGTTTTGTGTCTGAAGAAATTGATATGGATGATAATGATTTTGGTGATTTTGGTTCCGATCCGTATGAGTTTGCCAATGTGATTGGGGATGGAGATCAACCAGTGTACCCTGGTTGTAGAAAGTACACGAAGTTATCGGCATTAGTGAAGTTGTATAATTTGAAGGCAAAACATAGGATGAGTGATGTCTGTTTTACAGAATTATTGATACTTCAAGGCGATTTGCTTCCAGAAGGAAATACAATACCAACCTCTATGTATGAGGCTAAAAAGACTTTGTGTGCATTGGGGCTGAGTTATGAGAAAATGCACGCATGCCCCAATGATTGCATCTTGTATAGGAAGGAGTATGAGGATTCAACTAATTGTCCTACTTGTGGTATCTCAAGGTGGAAGGAAGGCAAAGATTCAATCTTGAAAGAGGGTGTGCCAGCGAAGGTGGTGTGGTATTTTCCTCCAATTCGAAGGTTTAAAAGGATGTTTCAATCACATGAGACAGCTAAGAGTTTGACTTGGCATGCTGCTAGAAAATCAATTGACGGTCAGATGTCTCATCCGGCGGATTCCCCGTCTTGGAAACTTCTTGATGATAAATGGCCTGAGTTTGGTAATGAGCCGAGAAACTTGAGATTGGCTCTTTCATCTGATGGATTCAATCCCCACAGTTCTCTAAGTAGCAGATATAGTTGTTGGCCGGTTATCTTAGTTACATATAATCTCCCTCCATGGCTGTGCATGAAACGAAAGTTCATGATGTTAACCTTATTGATTTCCGATCCTAAACAACCCGGAAATGATATAGACGTCTACTTGGAGCCTTTGATTGATGATTTAAAATCTTTGTTGGATGGGATTAGAGGAGTGTATGATGCACATAATGGAGAATACTTTACACTCAGAGTTGCATTAATGTGGACAATTAATGATTTCCCCGCCTATGGAAACTTATCTGGTTGTGTTGTTAAAGGATATAAAGCTTGTCCAATATGCGGCGATGATACACCTAGTCACAGGTTGAAAAATGGCCACAAAATTTGTTACATTGGGCATAGAAAATGGTTACCAATCAATCATCCATATAGGAGGCAACGTGCAGCTTTTAATGGGAAACCTGAATATGGCATACCTCCCGAGCCATTAATCGGAGAAGAAGTGCTGCATATGGTTGAAAATGGTGACAGAGTTTGTTGGAAGAAGAAATCAATATTCTTTGATCTCGAGTATTGGAAATACCTTCCTGTGAGGCATGCCCTCGATGTTATGCACATTGAGAAGAATGTTTGCGATAGTATTATTGGTACATTGCTGGAGATCCCTGGAAAAAATAAAGATGGGATTGCTGCTCGATTAGATTTATTGAACATGGGAGTCAAAACTGATTTGCAACCCGAGTATGGAGAAAGACGTACTCGTTTGCCTCCTGGGCCTTGGAATTTGTCAAGAGCAGAGAAGAGAGAGGTTTGCAATTCTTTCTATGGTATGAAGGTCCCTGAAGGTTATTCTTCAAATATTAAAAATCTTGTATCTTTACAAGATTCAAGACTTCTTGGCCTTAAATCACATGATTGTCATACCTTAATGCAACAATTGCTCCCTGTGGCAATTCGTTCTGTTTTGGAGAAGCCTGCAAGGTATGCAATAACTCGTTTGTGCTTCTTCTTCAATGCTATATGTGCAAAGACTGTTGATGTTTCCAAGCTAGATAAGTTGGAAGAAGATGTAGTAGTTACTCTGTGTTTGCTTGAGAAGTACTTTCCCCCTTCATTCTTTGATATCATGGTTCATCTAGTAGTACATCTTGTCAGAGAAGTTCGTCTATGTGGGCCAGTATATTTTAGGTGGATGTATCCGTTTGAAAGATATATGAAAGTTCTGAAGGGGTATGTTCAGAATCGTACTCGTCCCGAAGGTTGCATTGTTGAGCGGTATATAGCTGAAGAAGCGGTAGAGTTTTGTACTCAGCATTTATCTGATGTTAGTACAGTTGGAGTGCCTTCAAGCCAAAAGATGGGACTTTCAAAGCCATTATCAGGTTGCACAGTGAGCGTAGTTGATCAGGACCTGTTGAATCAAGCACATCTATATGTCTTGGAGAATACGGAGGAAGTCCTACCTTATATCGAGTACGTATGAGTTTTATTCTTTAAGTTTCCATTTTAAATTATTTCTTATGTTTATCTTCTATATTTGGGACCGTAATGCTTGAATTTTTCGTGTCATGTAGGCAACATATGATCCACATCAAGACTGCTTATCCAAAATTTAGAAAGAGAACAAAGTGGCTGCAGGATAAGCACAATAGCACTTTCATTCAATGGCTACGCTTCAAGGTATATGTTGTTGAATACCATATTTCTCTTTTAATTTTCTTCTTATTTCTATGTTAGATTGAATTAAGATATATGATTAATTTGCAGGTTCAAAGTGAACTTGAGGAAGACAATCATGGCGTATCAGAAAATTTAAGGTGGCTAGCAGCTGGTCCAAACATGGCAGTGCCATTATATAGGAGCTATCTTATTAAAGGTATTAAATTCAATATCAAGGCACAAGATGATGTGCGGACAACTCAAAATAGTGGAGTTTATTTACTTGCACATACCATGCAAGTTGCTAGTGCCAAGGATAAAAACCCAATTATCTCAAATATGGGTTTCTATGGTGTCATTCAAGAAATTTGGGACCTTGACTACCAAAAGTTTACAATCCCAGTCTTTAGGTGTGATTGGATAGATAGTTCTGGTCATGTAGTCGACGAACTTGGATTTACCCTTGTAGATTTGAGTAAAATTGGACATAGGAATGACCAATTTGTTTTGGCTTCTCAAGTCAAACAAATATTTCTTATTGACGACCCGATGCATCGTGGTTGGTCGGTAGTGTCATCAATGCCTAATAGAGAATATAATGATGTTATTAGTGATGAAGTCTTAGGTGATGTGATAATTGAGTGTGAGCCATTTACTAGAGGGATGCCAAATGTTGACACATTTGATGAACTGGTGGGTGAGTTAGGCGGTCAAAATATTCGAGATGGGTGTGAAGATATATAGATTGAATGATGCTTATGTAATTGGCAGTGTATGACATTAATTTTGTAATATATTGTAATGTGATTTCTTCACTTTCTACGTTCAAATAAAACACGACGTTATTGTGAACCAGTTATTCAGCATATTTACCGACGTCTTAAAGCAACGTAACAATGAAGAACCACGACGCTATTGTGAAGCAATTATTCAGGATATCACGTCGGGGAAGGATTAAGAACCGCCATGTAATTCAAAATAACACGACTCCAATCCCATAATACCGACGTCTAAAAAACGAGATATATAATCTGAACGTTAAAAAATACGACGTCATCATACATTTTCCACGTCGCAAGTTCTTTTATAAATGAAGAGGAACGAAATGAATTCTGACAGTAATTCATTATAACCGCCGTCTAATATCAATTAAACGACGTTATTTGTAATACGGCTCTCATCATAATCAACGCCGTCTATATGTTCTGTAATACGGCTCTCAATTATTTGGAACCGACGTTGTTTAGAAGTTCAACGTCGAATAAGTGCGTCGTGAGTAATGAATACATATAAATACAACGTCGACAATATAAATGCCACCGACATTGTTTCGCATTCAACGTCAACTATATAAATACATACGTCGTAAATAATGACACTGACAACTATTTCCACGTCATCTTTTTTAGAAAAATAGAACTGGAAAATTTATTTCACGACGGTTGTTTGTAAATAAGAGACGTAGTATATTTCAATAACGTCGTCTTCTCATGTATTTAAAGACGTCATATTTTTTCTTGTCGTGAAAATTATATTTAACGGCGTAATGTTTTAGTTGTCGTCGTTGTATGTCTATCTTGCGGCCTTGTTCTTTTAATATGTGTCATATTTTTCCTTTTTAACGACGGTGATTTTTTTGAGTTGGTCGTCTATTCTCATCCTCGACTATTTTTTAGAACTTTAGCAGACTAAACACGTCTGTTTTTATTTGTTTTCGACGTTGTTTTATTTAACAACGTCTAATATTTATCGTCGTTTGTTTCTGAAAATAGGACGTGTAAATTTTGTAATACGACTCTCATATATTTGTAACCGACGTTGTTTCATTGTTCAACGTCTACTCTATAAATACATACGTCGTAAATAATGACACTGACAACTATTTCCACGTTATCTTTTATAGAAAAATCGAAGTGGAAAATTTATTTTACGACGGCTCTTTTTATATAGGCGACGTAGTAGGTATCAACAACGTCGTCTTCTAATGTATTTAAAGACGTCATATTTTTTATTGTCGTGAAAATGATATTTAACGGCGTCTTATTTTAATTTTCTTCGTTGTATGTCTATATTGCGCCCTTGTTCTGTTAATATGTGTCATATTTTTCCTTTTTAACGACGGTTTTTTTAGAGAGTTGGTCGTCTATTCTCATCCTCGACTGCTTTTTTAGATCTTTTTGCAGTACAAAGACGTCGTTTTGTATTTGTTGATGACGTTGTATATTGTAACAACGACGGTGATTTAGCGTCGTGGTTTATGAGGGAAAAGATGACGGTGGATTCCACGACCATTGAAAAACCGAATACACGACGGTGATTTACCGTCGTCTTTTTGCTTTTTTGTAGTAGTGTTTGCTCAATTAGGAGGATGACTAGTCTTAAGTCATTCGAGTAGAGACACTGAGACAGATATGTAGGTGCTCTATAGAAGATGGAGTCCACTGAACGAGATCAACTCTAGAATTCTTGTATGGAAGTCTTACTCACAAGTGTCAAACAAAGAATTCTAAGTTGTGATAATGCAAATTAATCCTTAGACCTGAGACACCACAGTTGTCTTATGTATATGTTGTTTCTCTTTGAGAGCACTATATGGTCGTATCAAAATAATGTGACTTAAAGGTATTTCTCAGGATTCACAGCATGTACGCAGAGACAGGTGAATGTATAATAAGGAATCTCTGCTCTTATAGTAAGAAGAAAGAATACTCTAAAGATATGATTCGTGAATCTTTAGCCAAAGTATCGGATGGAAATTGAAACAAGAACGTTTGCAATTTCATCAAATTGAATCATATAATCTAGAGTTGTCATATTAGGGATTTTGACACAAGTTTACAATATCCCGAGAATATGACATAGAGTATTGAATTAGAGAAGGATCGAATTGCATTGTAATCACAAACTGACTAGGTTCTCAAAATGAATTCTTTTTAGCCTGGGTAGCCATGACATACTGCTAGGTGTCGCTCATGGCTTGTGGAAGCCCTGTAAGGACTAATTATAATTAGCCTTTGCCAATAGGGAGAATTGTATGGAGGGATACAATTCACACTTGATTCAGAGTGAATCATTCATACCCACTGCCTCGCTAATTAGAACCTATAAGATTGCACACCGAAAAGGAATCGATTGGGAAATTAAGAAGAGAATAAATGATTTTGTGACTTGATCAAAGTCAATGTGAAAGTCAAAGGTCGAAGTCAAAAGTCAAAGGTCAAAGGTCAAATTGTTGACCCGACACTTGACACGGTCAACTAAGGATGACCGGGACCAACACTCATTAGACAAGTGAGTGATTAAACTAGTTAAGTCACTAGAGTAACTAAATTGATGAGTTGATTAGATTAATTTAATTATTCAATTAAAGTTATGAAACTTTAATTAAAGGTCTCATATGACTTGGAAATTCAAAAGGGATTTGACCATATGGACTTAGGCATATATGTGACACATTATAGGATTAATGTGTTAGACCAAGATAGCACAAAAAGACACAGGGGGAGAAAAAGGGGGGAGGAGGGGTGGTGCAGCTACAATAGGGCTGAGGGTATTTTTGTCACTCTTGTGACATTTTTGATCGTATAAGTGTGTAGCTTTGGTATCCTATCATCCACGGGGGTTTTCAAGTTGATGAAATTGGAAAATAGAAAACATCAAGCTCTCTCTCCCTAACCCCTTGAATCGGTCACATCAAGGCGGAGAATCAACATCAAAGGGAGAGCCAACAACAAAGGGACCATTCCCTCTACTTCAATACCATTCTTGGTTTCAAGATTCGCTCCAAAGGTATGAACATCTTATCTTTCTCTCAAATAGGATTTAGAGAGTCTTTGGTGCACACTTTCATAGACTTACAAAGATTGGGACTAAAAAAGACTTGCATGAATCCCTAGTTTATTTAATGCTTCCGCTCTTACTTTGATTTCATACTAGATAAGACATGCTAGGTGATTTATGTTAGAGTTTGACTGGGAAAAGAGTCCCAAATTGGAAAGTTACAACTTTCCTACACTCTTTATAAGAGTAGGGATCTTTCACTATAATAAACACAATTGGGTTTTTCTAAAGTGGGCTTTGGACTTGTTCACCTTATTTAAATTAAATATATATTTTTATATATTTAAGTTTTTGAATTTTGGATAATTTCGGTTAGTTAGAAATTCAAAGTTCTGACATATATGTTTGAACATATATGTTCTAGGGGTGTCTTAGGCTTATTTAAATAGCCAAACGTACATAGAAGAAAACTAACTTTGAAACCCAATACATCTCACTCAACACTGAAATCCATTGAGAGTATCGATACTGTAGTTTGCTAGATACCAAAATTCAAGTGCTAGAATTTTGGTTTTGATAGTTGTATTGGTGGACAGCCGTATCTTGGTGGACAGTCGTTTGTAGAACCCTAAGCGCAGGAGTGGGGGTGAAATATTGTCGAAGAACATAGCAAATCTGCTAGCCTCTATCATCTCTGCAAGTTAGTATTTCTGGTTAATACAAACTCTTGTATCTGTAATTTTCTGCTGTTATATATTGATTCATTTAAAAGCCTTATATATATAAGGCCTTTCTCCATTGCGAATTACATTGATGCGGATTCAATACGGATTTCTATTTTGATCTGTTAGATGACTTGGGCAGTGGAGATTTAACACAACAAACAAGGCATAAAAAAAATACCAATATCTGACTTCGCACCGCCATTTGAGAACCAGAAAAACAATAGACCACTCAGCCCATTCTTTCTCTTTCCCATTTCATCTCCTTCATGTTTGATTTTTTCAGCTCTCTTTTTGAGTCAATATATATCAGGGATTCAATAAACAATGACATAAAAGAAAGAAAAAACCCATAAATTATTGAAAAAAAACAACTCAAAAAACTCATCTCAGAAATCATTGTCTAAGAAGCAAACCCTTGTTTCAGACCAAAAAAAAAAAAAAAAAAAAAAAAACTAAACCCAATTGTGTTAGAAAAATAAAAATAAAAACCAGAGAAAAATTAACTCTTTGTTTGTGGAGAAGCTTTTGTTTGCTGTCAGCGATTGCACTTTAATTTAGTCTGGTGTGATATATTTTGGTTCTAAATTTATGTTCTTTGAGCTATTGGTATGGAGTAAAGCTTGGGAAAACTCTTCAGGTGGGAAGAGAACTCAGAAAAGCACGGGGAAGAATAGTGGTCTTTTGCTGATCAATTTGCACAACCACTGCTCCGAGACCAATTCGAGCTGCATGATTTGTTGGCGTGACTTGTGGATATTGACTTACTTTCCTTACACACCAAGAATTCCTATTATAATTGTAATTGATTTACTTTAATTCCTGATTTCCTACTGTAAATAGATTTAGGAATTTATTATTTACTTGCTCATTCAGGTTTCGTTGTATTATAAATATGACCTCCTACAAGGAGAAGAATACACAGAAAATTCCCACAAACAAATATTCTCTCATAATTTTCATATTTTAGCATGGTATCAGAGCGGCGATCTTGGAATTGCTGACTCTAGTTTCAAAACCCCGCCGCCGCTATGAGGGTTGATGATTTTTTCAACCCTCATGGGGGTAGCACCACCGACTCCTTCTCTCATTCTCAACCAACCATCGTTGAGTTGAGTGCCCAGATGGCTCTGCCCCTACAGATGCAGACTTTGACCCCGAACCCGATCCAGAATCAGGATCCTCTTTTGACGACCCCGACCCCGACCCCGACTATGACGACGACGACCCCGACCCCGACTCCGAAGACGACCCCGACCCGCACTCCGATGATGACCCCAACCCCGAATTTGTCTATGATTCAGACCCCGATCCAGAATCAGGATCCTCTTTTGACGACCCCGACCCCGACTATGACGACGACGACCCTGACCCCGACTCCGAAGACGACCCCGACCCCCACTCCGATGATGACCTCAACCTCGAATTTGTCTATGATTCAGACCCCGATCCCGATTTCGACTCCGACTCCGGCCCCGACTCAGACTCAGATTCTGATCCAAATTCCTACTCAACCTGTATCCTATGCTTCTTCCGCTGCACAAATTATGACTTCTAGACTAACGACCCCGACACATGTACCAAATTGCGCATATTGTGGTGATCCGAGACACACTTGTGAGACTTGTTTTAAATCGCATGGCTACCCCGATTGGTGGGCTACTCTTACAGATCGAGGACAATGCAATATGACCAGTAATGGTACTGGTTATGGATTCCATACTTCCGATAAGATTGATTCCAAGAGCTGGATAATTGATTCTGGTGCAACTGATCATATGACGTTTGATCCTGATGATTTCCTGAATACTACACAACCTCGACGAACCTGTATTGCAAATGCCAATGGTGTTACTTATCCTGTGACAGGGGCTGGCACTGTTGCACTCTCATCCTCTCTCACACTGTCTAATACTTTACTTGTTCCATCTTTATCCACTAAATTGTTGTCAGTTAGTCAGCTTACTGAACAATTGAATTGTTGTGTACTCATTTACCCGAGTTTTTGTTTGCTTCAGGATATTCACACTAAGGAGATTCTTGGTCGTGGTACTAAGAGAGGGGGGCTATATTATGTTGATAACTTCAGTCCCGGTGTGGCTAATAGTGTGACACATCCCTTTGATAGCAAACAAAAGCAAATCTGGTTGTGGCATCGTCGATTGGGACATCCGTCTTTTAGTTATATGAAGCATCTTATACCAGATTTATTCTCAGGTTTTAAAGACTCCGACTTCACATGTGATACTTGTATTTTGGCCAAGAGTCACCGTGTGCCCTACCCGTTGAGTACGAACAAGTGTACTACTCCATTTACATTAATTCACTATGATGTCTGGGGACCTTCGCCTATCACTGCTCCTTCTGGTGTTCGATGGTTTGTCACATTCATCGATGATTGTACACGGATGACATGGCTTTATTTGCTGAAGAATAAAAACGAAGTGTTTTCCCGTTTTCAGTCCTTCCACAAACAGATGAAAACTCAGTTTAATGCTCAAATCCAGATTCTTCGCTCAGACAATGGTGGAGAATTTGTCAATCATGACTTTCAGACATACTTCCAACAACATGGAATTATCCATGAGACGACTTGTCCTCAGACACCGCAACAAAATGGTGTTGCTGAACGAAAGAATCGACATCTTCTTGAAACCGCCCGAGCACTTCTGATTGGCGCTCATGTTCCTCGCCATCACTGGGATGATGCTATTGTCACTGCAGTTCACCTGATCAACCGCATGCCTTCTGGTGTCTTGACCTTTAAAACTCCTTTACAGGTGCTTGCGCAACACAGACCTCTGCCCTCTGTTTTGGTACTCACACCCCGAATCTTTGGATGTGTGGCTTTCGTTCATCTCCACAAAAATCAACGTAGCAAACTTGATCCCTGTGCGCTTCGTTGTGTTTTTGTGTGTTATGCCACTCATCAGAAAGGTTACCGCTGTTATCACCCTCCTACCCAACGAACCTATGTCACTTTGGATGTGACTTTTCTGGAATCTGAGCTGTTCTTCCATGACCCATCATCCAATTCTGCTCTTCAGGGGGAGATACGAAGTGAAGAACAGAATTGGAGCAACTTGGAAAACAAAGAAATTCTCCTATGTACAGAAATGATTGATCATCCCGAGTCTGGAGCACGAGATTACTCTCTGTTGAAAAGTGACCAATCGCCCATTCATAGCGATCAATTGCCTGACCCACCTGATCCATGCGAAGATATTTCTGATCCGAGTCCCACACCTACAGACAATACAGAACAACAAGATGAATACCCCCTTCTAACTCAACAGTACCAACAGACCAATCTCCTGAGAATATCCTTGAGGTAACTACTCCTACTAGACTTGTGCATTTAAATGATAAAACTATTGGATATCAATTACCTTTCAGGCAAAATCGTGGGAAGCCACCAAACCGTTATTCACCGGATATTGGCAAGACATCCAAGTATCCAATTGCAAATCATGTATCCACTGAGAAGCTGTCTGAACCACTCAAGGCTTTTGTGCATCAGTTGTCTGCTATCCATATTCCAACCAAGGTCTCTGAAGCATTGAAAGATCCTAAATGGGTCCAAGCTATAAAAGAGGAGATGAAAGCTCTTGAGAAAAATCAGACTTGGACATTGGAGACTATACCACGAGGAAAAAAGACTATCGGATGTAGATGGGTGTTTACTATAAAACACAATGCAGATGGATCTATCGAGCGATACAAGGCAAGACTTGTGGCAAAAGGGTACACACAGACCTATGGTATAGACTATGAAGAAACTTTTGCACCAGTTGCAAAGTTAAACACCGTCAGAGTTTTATTGTCCCTTGCAGCTAATTTGGATTGGCCACTACACCAGTTTGATGTAAAGAATGCTTTTCTACATGGCGAACTCACGGAGGAGGTGTACATGGACATTCCTCCTGGATATAATACTACTCAGACTGGAACAGTTTGCAGGTTACGAAAAGCATTGTATGGATTGAAACAGTCACCACGTGCATGGTTTGGACGGTTCACCATGGCAATGAAGAACAATGGTTTCAAACAGTGCAACTCAGATCATACTCTGTTCTTGAAACATCAAAAAGGGAAGGTAACAGCATTAATAATCTATGTTGATGATATGATTATTACTGGGAATGATAAACAGGAAATGTCACAGCTACAAGACTATCTGGCTACGGAGTTTGAGATGAAGGATCTAGGTGGACTCAAGTATTTCTTGGGAATTGAGGTGGCTTGATCGCAGCAAGGCATATTTCTCTCTCAAAGGAAATATGTCTTAGACTTGTTGACAGACACAGGAATGCTAGATTGTAAACCTGCGGACACTCCTATTGTTCAGAATCATCATCTTGGAGAATATCCGGATCAAGTTCCAACTAACAAAGAAAGATACCAAAGGTTAGTGGGAAGATTGATCTATTTGTCACATACTCGACCAGACATTGCTTATGCGGTGAGCGTTGTCAGTCAATTTATGCACTCTCCAAGTGAAGACCACATGAATGTAGTTCTTCAGATACTTAGATATTTGAAGTCTGCACCTGGAAAAGGACTTATGTTCTCAAAGCATGGTCATCTAAATATTGATGGATATTCAGATGCAGATTGGGCAGGTAATGTAACAGATAGAAAATCCACATCGGGTTACTTCACATTCGTGGGAGGTAATTTGGTGACATGGAGGAGCAAGAAACAGAATGTAGTAGCTTTATCCAGTGCAGAAGCCGAGTTCAGAGGCATGACTAAAGGGATTTGTGAACTTCTTTGGTTGAGAAAGTTGCTTATTGAACTCGGGTATAAACCTACATACACAATGAATCTCTTTTGTGACAACAAGGCTGCTATAGCCATTGCACAGAATCCGGTTCAGCATGATCGTACTAAACATGTTGAGGTGGATCGACACTTCATCAAACAGAAGCTTGAGGCTAAAGTGTTTCAGTTTCCTTTTGTGAAATCCGAGGATCAATTGGCGGATATTTTGACAAAGGCGATTTCCAGTAAAGCATTCCACAATTCACTGGATCAGTTGGGCATTGGCGACATCTATGCACCAACGTGAGGGGGAGTGTTGGCGTGACTTGTGGATATTGACTTACTTTCCTTACACACCAAGAATTCCTATTATAATTGTAATTGATTTACTTTAATTCCTGATTTCCTACTGTAAATAGATTTAGGAATTTATTATTTACTTGCTCATTCAGGTTTCGTTGTATTATAAATATGACCTCCTACAAGGAGAAGAATACACAGAAAATTCCCACAAACAAATATTCTCTCATAATTTTCATATTTTAGCATGATTATGTTCACAAGGGATCCATCTCCACTCTAGTGAATCAAACAAGGAAGCCAACCCTTCTAATTGCAATCACAATGGGTAAGATAGTCCATGCCCCATTTGCCATACCTCCTCCATTGATATATTTTGACTAAAAAAGAGAGATGAAAAAAATGGAAGATTGAGGAGATGAAATGAGAAAGAGAAAGCAAGGGATGAGTGGTATCTTGTTTCTCTGTTCTCAAATGGCAGTGCAAAGTCAGATATGGGTTTTTTTTTTTTTTTTAATGTCTTGTTTGTTGTGTTAAATCTCCACCGCTCAAGCCATCTAACGGATCAAAATAGAAATCCATATTGAATCCGCATCAATGGAATTCGCAATGGAGAAAGGCCCTATATATATTGTTATATTATACGAGTTACTGATTGTTTCCAACAATCTTAGACAGTATAACAATGGAACAATCAAGGAAGAACTCTCATTTCGAGAAGCCTCAAAATTTCAAGGGAGAGGATTTCAAACATTGGCAACAGAAAATGTTGTTTTATTTAACAACATTGAATTTGGCTAATGTTGTGACAGAGACTGTACCTAAGGCAGAGGGAGACAATATTCCTTCAGAGACTTTGAATGCAATTTCTACTTGGCAACACAATGATTTCCTCTGCATAAATTACACTCTCAATGCCTTGGATGATTCGTTGTATGATGTATATGCAGTCTTCACAACATCCAAAGAACTGTGGGAGTCATTGGAGAAGAAATATAAAACAGAAGATACAAGGTCAAAGAAATTTGTTGTTGGCAAATTTCTAGACTTCAAAATGGTGGACTCCAAGCCTGTTGTCAATCAAGTGGAAGACCTCTAAAAGATTATTCATGATATTCTTGCAGAAGGCATGAAAATAAATGATTCTTTTCAAGTGGCATCTATTATAGAAAAACTCCCTCCATCTTGAAAAGACTTTAAGAGTTATCTCAAGCATAAAAGAAAGGAGATGACTCTTGAAGATCTGATTTTAAGGCTGCGAATTGAAGAGGATAACAGAATAAGTGAGAAGAAAGGAGTGGTTTCAAACGTGGAATCCAAGGAAAATATTGTAAGATCCCACATCAACCAAACGGAGAGGGGGTGATGTGCCTTATATGTGCACACCCGCATCCATCTAGCACGAGGCCTTTTGGGAGCTCACTGGCTTCGGAGTTGTAGGAACTCCAAAGTTAAGCGAGTTGGGGGCTAGAGTAATCCCAGGATGGGTGACCCACTGGGAAGTTGCTCGTGAGCTCCCAGAAACAAAACCGTGCGGGCAGAGAGGGGGGCCCAAAGCGGACAATATCGTGCTACGGCAGAGCCGATCCGGGGATGTGACAAATATAGTTGAGAGCAATCCTTCAAAGCAGAAATCTAATTCCCATAAAAATAAGAAGTCTACAAAGAATTTTGTACCAGGGGATAAAGGGAAAGATTTCAAGAGGATAAAAGGAGGTTGTTGGGTTTGTAGGAAACCAGGTCATAGAGCACAGGAATGTCGCCACAAAAAGGACCACAATCCTGCGAATTCAAACAACCAACCCAGGAACAATGAAGCAAATGTTGGAGAAGCAAAAGATGCATTGGCTGCAGTAGTTTCTGAGACAAATATGGTCTCAGATTTTTCTGACTGGTGGATAGACACTGGAGCCACTCGCCATATTTGGGGTGATAGAGCAATGTTCTCTACTTACCAGAAAATAGATGGTGATGAGCACTTATACATGGGAAATTCTTTTGCATCTGCTGTAATGGGAAAGGGCAAAGTGTTTCTGAAGTTTACCTTTGAAAAAGAACTAACCTTCCTAGCAATAAGGGATTCAAACTACATGTGCCAGAAATTTGAAAGAATTTGGTTTCTGGTCCAATTCTTAGTAATAAGGGATTCAAACTAGTGTTTGAGTCAAACAAATTTGTATTGACTAAGGGGGGGAATGTTTGTAGGCAAAGGCTATCTTGCTGATGGATTGTTTAAATTCAATGTATCTGCCAATCTTATTAATAATAATATGAATAAGGCTTCTGTTTATATTGTTGACTCATCTTGTTTATGGCATGTTAGATTAGGTCATGTGAATTTTTGTTATTTATATAGGATGTGTAATTTAGGTTTGCTGACCAAGTTTGGTTTTATTTCAAACAATAAATGTGAAACTTATATAGAGTCAAAATTTGCAAGACAAACCTTTAATTATGTACTTGAAAAAACCAATGAGTTGTTGGGATTAATTCATAGTGCTTTGTGTGATTTTAGATCAACTCCTACACGTGGTGGGAAAAACTATTACATAACGTTTATGGACGATTGCAGTAAATTCTGTTATGTATACTTAATACATAGTAAGGGTGAAGCCCTGGATATGTTTAAGACATATAAGGCAAAAGTTGAAAATCAACTTAACAAAAATATAAAATTATTAAGGTCAGATAGAGGAGGGGAATATGAATCCACACTTCCTTTGTTGAATTCTGTGCATTACATGGAATTGTTCATCAAACAACAGCACCATACACACCACAACAGAATGGTGTTGCTGAAAGAAAAAATAGAAGATTTAAAGATATGATAAATTCCATGTTAAATAGTTCAAGGGCTCCACACAATCTGTGGGGTGAAGCCCTACTTACTGCAAATGTGATATTGAATCGAATCCCACAAAAGAAGACTAATAAGTGTCCATATGAAATTTGGAAAGGGAGATTGCCCATTTATAAAATTATAAAACTGTGGGGTTGCCTAGCAAAAGTACAAATTCCTTTGCCAAAACGAACCAAACTTAGACCAAAAATAATTGACTGTGTTTTTATTGGTTTAACATCTAATAGTGTTGCATATAGATTTTTCGTTTTTAAATTCGAGGTTTCAGACATACATGCAAACACTATCTTAGAATCTGTTGATGTTGTATTTTATGAAGACATATATCCATATAAACAAGATAGGTCCTTTACAAGAAAAAATAGACCAAGTGATTACCATTCGAAAGAGAATGATGATGTTGTTAATTCAACTTCATCTAGTGTGTCTGCAAATGAGGCAGAGCCTGGAAGAAGTAAAAGAACTAAGATTCCAAAGGATTATGGACCAGATTTCTTGACATTTATGACTGAAACTGAACCACAAACTTATAAAGAGGCCATATCTAGTCCAGAAGCTCCTTTGTGGAAGGAAGCAATCAACAATGAAGTTGAATCCATTTTACAAAATAATACATGGAAATTGGTAAACTTGCCACTTGGTAACAAACCAATTGAGTATAAGTGGATTTTCAAGAAGAAATTGAAATATGATGGTACGATCAATAAATATAATGCTCGTTTAGTAGCAAAAGGTTACCGTCAAAAAGAAGGGTTGGATTTCTTTGACAACTATTCTCCTGTAACGATAATAATATCCATACAAATGTTGATTGCTATAGCTGCAGTTTATAACATGGAAATATATCAAATGGATGGAAAAACTACATTTCTAAATGGAGAATAGAAGAAAAAATATATATGGAGCAACTAGAAGGTTTCATGGTTGAAGGTCAAGAAAATAAAGTATGTTGGCTTGTCAAATCCTTGTATGGATTAAAACAAGCACCCAAGCAGTGGCATCAAAAAATTGATCATACTATGCTGAAACATGGTTTCAAAATAAATGAATGTGACAAATATGTTTACATTAAAACACATAACAATGCATGTACCATAGTATGTTTGTATGTGGATGATATGCTCATCATGGGAACTAATAAGTTTATTATTAATTCAACAAAGAAAATGTTACATTCAAGCTTTGATATGAAAGACTCGGGTCTTGCTAATGTGATTCTTGGTATAAAAGTAAGAGAAATGCATATGGCTATATTCTTTCACAATCTCACTATATAGAGGCAACACTAGGAAGGTTTGGTCAATATGATTGCAAACATGCCGTTACGCCATTTGATGCCAACTGCAAACTAAAAAAAACATGTTGGAGATGCTATATCACAACGTGAATATTCCCAAGTTATTGGGAGTATAATGTACATTATGAATTATACAAGACTTGATATAGTATATGCAGTGAGTTGGCTGAGTAGGTATTCTAGCAATCCTAGACATGATCATTGGGATGCCTTAATTAGAGTGTTAAGGCATTTAAAATACACATTGAATCATGGATTGCATTATACTAAATATCCTCCGGTATTGGAAGGGTATAGTGATGCTAACTGGATCTCCGACAATACTGAAACTAAGTCCACAAATGGATATGTGTTTATATTAGGAGGAGCAGCAGTATCTTGGAAATCTTCTAAGCAAACATGCATAGCCCGATCGACAATGGAATCAAAATTTATTGCCTTAGACAAGGCAGGAGAAGAAGCAAAATGGCTGAGGAATTTTTTAGAAGGTATTCCGATATGGCCTAAGCTTGTAACAACAATCTGTATACATTGTGATAGTATAGCAGCTCAATCAAGAGCTAAAAACAATGTATACGATGGAAAGTTTAGGCATATGAGACGAAGGCATAATACAATAAAGCAATTGCTCTCTAGTGGGAATAATTTCCATTCATTATATGAAGTCAAAAGAGAATCTTGTGGATCTGCTTACTAAAGGTTTATTAAGAGAGCAAATAAAATTTACATTGAGTGGAATGGGGCTACAGCCAACAGAATAAATGATTTAGCCTAATGGAAACCTAACCTAGCTGATTGGAGATCCCATGGTCTAGGTTCAATAGACAAACTGGTTAGGTATAAATCAAGTTGTTAACACACTATATGCCTTATTCCTATGGTGGAAGAGTGTGTTGTCTCCTGAAGTTTTTTTAGGGTACTTATGTTTTATGACACTAATTACTTGGATTTAAGGGGAATATGGGAGACTATTCCCAAGTTGGTGTCACCTATATGAGAGTAAATGTGGGGACGCATTTATGAGAATTATATTGCTACATTCTCTAAAGCTCTCATGAATCCAGGATCTGTTCAGGACCAAAATGAACACAAATGTATGAACGCACAGTGTGTCTGGATGTGACATATGTGATACTTGTTGTCTTGGTATACTGGTTTGGTGAATAGTTCAAGATTGAATATCCACTGCGTCACCTTGTATATCTGATAAGTATTCACAAAGGTAGGTTCAAGTCCGAAGGACACCTTTCCTGATTTATGTTACATCTTACGCGTATTCTTAGTGGTTACACATAGACTTACTTTTCCCACTCAAATGTGGGGTATTGTTAGAGTAGGAAAAGAGTCACAGATTGGAAAGTTGCAACTTTTCTACACTCTTTATAAGTGTAGGGATCTTTCACTATAATAAACACAATTGGGTTTTTCTAAAGTGGGCTTTGGACTTGTTGGCCTTATTTAAATTAAATATATTTTTTTTGTATATTTAAGTTTTTGAACTTTGGATAATTTCAGTTAGTTAGAAATTCAAAGTTCAGACATATCTGTTTGAACAAATACGTCCAAGGGGTGTCTCAAACTTATTTAAATAGTGAAACGTACAGAGAAGAAAACTAACTTTGAAACCCAATACATCTCACACAACATTGAAATCCATTGAGATTACCCATACTGTAGTTTGCCAGATACCAAAATTCAAGTGCTAGAATCTTGGTTTTGATAGTTGTATCCTAGTGGACAGTCGTCTACAGAACACAAGCACAAGAGTGAGGGTGAAATACTGTCTAAGGACATAGCAAATCTGCTAGCCTCTATCATCTCTGCAAGTTAGTATTTCTAGTTAATACAAACTCTTGTATCTGTAATTTTTTACTGTTATATATTGATTCATTTAAAAGTCTTATATATATATATATTCTGTTATATTATACGAGTTACTAATTGTTTCCAACAATTTATATTCTCAAAGTTTAGTTATAGAGTTTTTAGAAATCTCTACATAACACCATGCCCACAATATTCCCCTCAATCCAACCCTTGCAAAGATTGCCAAAGATATCTTCGCAATCCCATCTTCAATCGTTGCTAGTGAGAATGCTTTTAACTTAGAAAAGAGGATTGTGGATCCTTTTAGAAGTTCATTAACTCCTAAAGTGGTAGAGACATTAGTGTGTTCAAGTGATTGACTTAGGGCGGATGAATTTTGCTTCTACAACGAACCAATAGAAGATGAGATTGCATTTTATATAGAGCTTGAACAAATTAAAGCAAGTAAATGTTAATTTATTTGTATTTTTAGGTACTTTATTTGTTCAAAAATTGAATTAATGAATTTGTATACTTGACTTGTATTTGTAGATGCTATGGGGAAACTACTCAAGCTACTATTTCGACATCACAAGCACGACATCCAACTCCTCCTCCACTTCCTTCACCATCTTGGAGATAAAGATTGGACAAAACAACCATCTTGTGGTTGGTTGGTTTGCAACGCGAACTTATTTTGGGTTCTAATTGAATTAACTTTAGTTTGTATTTTATTTTCATTTGGGTTGTAATGATAATTATGGTCTTCAATTTCTGTTCAGTTGGGTTATAACTTTAATTAACTTTTCATTGCATTAATGACTAGTATATGATGGATTGGATATGTGATGAGCTTTGCTTGTAATATTAATATGTGTTAAATAGGTCAGAAATTTGCCTAAAAATTGCTCATAAACTTTCCTTAAAACTAGGCTTCTAAATTGCCCAGAAACTGGCATAAAATTTGGCGTTACAATTTCTCTCAAACTGGGCTAAAAAAATATCCACGACTAGCCCAAAAAATTGGGCTAAAAGCCCAAATACTCTCATCAACAATTGGCCCATTATTGAACCGAATTAACCGTCGTAATCAGTGATATCGAAAGTTGGTAAACCGCCACTGTTGGCGGTGGCGACAGTCATGATTTTCCCATTACCATTCAGAGTGGTTCGGCTACCGGGCTAACCAGATTGGTTCGATGACCAAACCGAACCCAATACTAATCTCATGTCTCAATTAAGCGATGTTGTAATCATATTTACTCCTCGTGGTTGCAATAGATATTTTGATTTTTGTGTTGAAATATGATTATTATCACTAGTGGAATGCAATAGTATATGTATGGTTGTTTAATGCTTCAGATGTAAATGTTTCTATTTGATTATGAATAAACTACAACCGTTTGAAAAAGAAAAAAAAGTTACAAGTAATTGAGTATTTAGAATGTCTACTTCCTAATAGAGAATTAAAAAACTGCTATTTTTCTTAAAAACAAGGAGTTCTCAAATCTATTTTATAAGATTCAAAAAGTTGTTTGGTATGCAACTTGAAAACTGTTTTTGAATCTTTAAAATTTGAAAACTTGTTTAGTTGAATTCTTGAAAACAATTTCATTTTTCATTTTTTTATAGTTATGATATTTTGATAAACATTATCAAAATCATATTAAATATACTACTTTAACATTCATATTTTAATACCATACATATATGATCGATAAGCTCAATTAGTCTTCAAGTCTTAAATAATACATATTAAATTAAACATTATAGACTAAACAAATTCTAAGACTAATGATTCTGAATATAATCCATCCACAATATTGCTCCTGTTATGTGCCCTCTAACATCACTCATTTCATAAGCATTGTCCTCATGCAAATGGATGTGTTCTTGATTCACTTCAGAGCTTTCTTCATCTACCACTTGAAAATCATTGGCTTGATGACAGGACTCGACCCAAATTCTACTTTAGAATCTGTGTCGAACCCTCTGCGTGACCAACACCTAGCAGGTATCGGCACAATTGTCTAAAATACCCTTTCTTGCCCTAATCCAAAAACTGCTTTTGGGTTTGATTTCTACCGGAAAACTAGTAAAGTCTCCTTGAAAAACGGACATTTACCAAATTATTTTCACCTATAAAAATCACAGTTTAATATTTCCCAACTTCAGCATGCACAATGCTAACACACACAATTAACTAGATGGCCTCCAGCCTCAAATTCAACCTTACCAGGGCAATATCAACGTAATCTACAAATTTATTTTTTACTTTACAAATAGCCACAAATTTCAAAGCATAACTCAACTATTTATTTTGTGGCGGCACCTAGGTTAATCTACGTTGTCTACGTACCCTTATTGAGGGATTAAGCCGCACGTAGTTCTTTCAACATGAAAGCAAATTTCAACCCACATGTAAGCACATGAATCAAATATTCCTTCACATTTTCCCAAAACCCAAAAGCTTCAAATTCTAATCAATCCGCTGAAACTCAAGCAAAATGTATTGATTTCAGAACAATCTTCCACTCATCACATATGCGTACACACACACACACACACACACACACACATATATAATAACTCATTACAGATAAGTAGGAAAACGAGAAAATTATTAAAATAACATTGGCCACGTGAAATCTTAACATCACTATCAACGGTTTAAATAAAACATGCTTCCATCTTTCACATGTAAAAACAAACTCATCACTTAAGAAAATAGTTGTGAATTGTATAAAATTCTTAAAACTTAGAAAACCCTAAATCCTTTCAATCCTTATCTCATACATTGAAAAACATGTATTAAAACTTTTACCACTAAGTACCAAGATAAAATCATCAATTTTAGTTTAAAATATCTCAAAATTCAAATACTCTCCACCTAGGCGTATCCCCATTCATAATCCGCCAATTCCACTAATATTCCATCAATTCCATGTACCATGTATGTCACAACCTCACAGAACTCGGGGGACACATAGTCGGTCCGAGAACGCATATCCTTACAGAACTCGAGGGACATGTTGTCAGCCCGAGAAAGCATATCCTCGCACCACATGATTCAGGCGTCCCCGAGACTCGTGGGGCATTATCATAAATGACTAGGCTGTTCCAAAAGCAACTGGAATTTTTTTTTGGGGGGGGGGGGGGGGGGGAGGGGGTGTACTTATCATAAAATTCCTCTTATTCCACAAATCCACTTACCAAATCTTCTCTCAACTTTCCAAAATAAGTTCTTAAATAGATAACCAAAAATCCTTCCTCAAAACGAGAGCAATTCCAACATTCCTTAATTGAATTTGACCATCATAATTTTTCAAAATTGTTCTCAACTATATTTAAATATGTACCACATACTATTGAGTAAACTAGTATCCATCATTCATTGATTTCAAGTGACCGGGCATATATTTACATGTAGACATATAAATAGGCACTTAACTAATTCCTTAATCAAGCCATAACCCGGTTAACCAAGCCATTCCTAATTCCACAGAATTAAACATAATATAATATGCTCGGAAAGTAAAAGCGATTGCAATAATTCATAAACATTTAATAAAACTCTTAAAGTATAATGCCAATTTAAAAGAACCCTCCAATTACAGTTGACACTACTAAATGGCCTCAATCGAGCCGAGATAGCCCACTATTTAAGTCAACTGGGCTCATAGTGCTCACAACCACAATTTGTTACATGACAATTCTTATTGGTCCACAACCAAAAGTTAAACCCATCCTAGAAGTCTCGTCACATCCAACAGTCTGTTTGACCTCGATCGCAGAATTTGACCAATTAGGGCCAAGGGGCCAATAACCTTCGATTTTTGATCCAAACATTCCTATAAGTCCGACAAGGTCTACTTAACAAGTCCTAAGAGTTTGGTCTCAATCAAGAGGTCGGATCGCTCCCGATCGTACGATCAGACGGTCAACGTTTTACGTAAAATTTGAATTATTGATTCGGAGTATCCAAAACTCCGATTCTTGATCCATGAGTTCCTACACGATCCTAGAGGTATCTAGATCAACATATTTGGAAATGGAGTCGATCCAATGGTCCGACCATATTGAACCGGAATATCGCCTAATATGCATAAATCTGTTCGACTGTCATACGATAACCAAATACGAATCCGAGCATGCCATCATGCTCGGGATGACATGAGGAACATTTTAGAACACAAAGAGTCGCCACTCAGTGGCCCACGTACCGCCTGCAGAGCGTGGGTGTCTTGAGAAATTACCGGCGACCGGAAAATTTTCGAAACACCCTACAAAACCTATACCAAACGATTTAGACTAACAAGAGGAGAAACTTTTGGTCTCAGAACCTAGCAAAAAAGTGGCCGAAAATGGGTGAAGAAGGTCCAAAAATGTTGGCCAATATGGGTATTTAAATCAGTCTCCAAAATTCCAAAATTAACCTGAACTAACTACATAAACTGGTAGATCATGATGAGGGGATGCATTTCCATACCTCACTCGACGGATTTGGCTGTCGGAATAGCCGAAAAACACCCAAAAACCGCCGGAAAAAAGAGACAAAGCCATTGGAGCTGTTTTCGTTAAAATCAGAGAAATCCTTGATGGTTGATGTCGATTAATCCCTAGAATAGGTAGAGGAGGACAAGAGGAACATTTTTCGTGAAGGTGGCGCGGCCAACCGGTGCATGACTGCGTCCTACGGTGGCCCGAAAGTCGAATATTCATTGTTGCTACAGTGACTATTACGAATTCCAGAGGAAGAATGAGAAGAAGTGGTTGGGGAGAAGGAGAAGATAGAGAGAATTAGCCCGGTTACTGTAGCAACGATGTTGTAGTGGTACTATTTGCTACAGTAATAAATTTAAAAATTCCCTTTATGTCTTTTTCATTTTCAAACCTTTCCTCCTTCGTTACAACTCGGAATTGGGCGTGCCGCATGTCTACGAATTTGTATCGATGAGCTCTATGTAATGGTGCCACTCATTTTTCCAAAATCCTTCCGATAAAAAAGTGACCCTACACGCCAAGGGCAAAATTATAATTTCACAATTACATATATTGAATAAAATGATTAAATTGGGTCAGGGGTGTTACACTTGATGTTGATGAAATATGATGTCATTTCTTGATTGCATTCTAATGAAGTTATGCACGATACAACAAGCAACATGAATACATCTTTGTTTCATGATTGGATATTGGCATTAACTTCAAAATATGAAAGTGCACCTTAAGCAATCCAAAACATCTTTCAATAATGTTACGTAGTGATGAATGCCTATAGTTGAATAACTCCATTTTCCCATTGGATGTCTCCTCTGCCATGATATAGTGCGAGAAATACACGCGTATTTGCATAACCAAAATTAACAAGATAATATTTTTCAATTTAAGAAAAGTTAATATAAGTATTTTACTCCATTTAAATATATTATAATAAAAAATATTGTAAGTCAATATGTTTAAATAATTTCATACCTATTGCATCTATCAACACTCTTAAGTTGATATGTTCTCTTATCTACTTATTGCATCCATCAATACTCTTGAGTCATTAGCCGTTCCTTCCCATCTCGTGTAAACATATGTGAATAACATGTCAAATGAACATGTACACAGACTATTTTGTGTCACTTCAACTTTTGTGCCTTGATATGAAACTTGTTTTGATGCAGAAGCCCATGCATTGATATGTGTTCCATCAATCCTACCAAGTGACAATTAAACCATGACATGTCAGTATTTAACTATATAACAAGAAAAAGAAAGTAGTTAAGTTAATCACATTTACCTTAAACCATGGGTGGTAATTAGGATTCCCCATGATTTCAGGAGGTGTCGCATCCATATTTTGGAGGTTGAATTATTTGGGTACCAACTCGACATATTGCTTTGAGAACTCTATTAAATTGTCTAGACACGGTTTCTTTAGAATGTTGAAATTTCTCAACAATCATCTTATTAAGAGTTGTATGCCCAATAGTATGCAAAAACATGCACACTAACTCCTCGAGACAAATTGATCTATCATCTTGTAAGAAATCCAAGTCCCTCAATGCCGAACACAGTTCATAAATGTGTTCTTATCCATTCTAGCAATATTAAATAACATATTTGGATATCCATGCAACAACTCTATCACATGACTTGAGAGTTGTGAAGTCATACATGGCTCTTTATGTAAACGCGAGTAATATTCATTTAGTTTTATAATTAAAAGCAACTCTCCAAGTGAATCATCCAAATCGGATGATGAATCACTTTCAGAACTTGAACTAGATAATGAATCACTTGCAGAACTTGAATGAGTGTTGTCAACTTCATTTGAGTCCATCCTCTATAACAAAGACAAATATAACAAGAATTAAGAAAAACATGGTAAATAAAGATAAGCATTATAGGCTAAAGAAAAGACAGACAACAAATTTGTCTTTTAGACCATATCACTAATAACTCACAAATTTAAAAAATAACTATTCATCACAGACTATAGCTTTTAGGTGAATAATACTTGTCTCTTAAATGGTGAGGAGAAATTTCCTCCTGACTGCTGATTTAGCATAATTTTATTCACTATTGATGAAACTGATGAAACCACCACTTTCACAACATTAGCCGCTTTAGCAATTTTCACAACTTCATACTAACAAATGCATGCCACACCAATAGCCAGTCAAGAGGCAAGCATTATCCTTTTTATACAGTTGATTATTTTTTAAGCCTCAATAGTGATTAAAATCACAAAACAGAGGAAGCACTTAAGGCTGTAGAATTCATTGAAGGGAAATTTGATGAATCAAATCATGAGTGTAGAAATTCTTGAGAAAAAAAGGAAAGTTCCTTATACCAAAATGGCCTCAATCTCCTATTTGGACACCGGTGTTTGTTCGGGTTGAAGAGAAGCTTTTCCTCTTAAGGTGGTGGTGGTGGTTGAGGCCTTTGAACTTGAGAAGAAAGTATGAAAAACATCACCAGCCAAAGGTGTTGCTTGAATGCGACATTCAGAACCTGCCAAGTAAATAAGTACAAGTGTTAAACACGAACTATGACCCAAAAAGAACAACATAGTATCTAAACAAATGTGTAAGACTCAATGGAGAAGAACAAGTAAGAAACTTCAAATAATAGCTAAAAATTAGGCTTACAATTAAGATGAAGATCAACAATAAATTCATCATGCATGTCCAAGTTTGCTACATCGATAGATATGCAACACACAATGTATGTATATAATGTTCTCTTTATCATTATGCTACCAACCACCATTAGGTTCTTAGAATGCCAATTACGACTGCAAATTCAAACATGATTTCACCTTATCAACAGTTCTCATTAACAGTCCGACTGTCTGATAAAATATCATTATCCTACATACATATATAATGAAAATGGCCAGAATTTGAATGCGTAATTACATAATTCTTCAAGTCTGAATATTACATGACTGAGCATGAGGCAATCAAAACAAGAAAACTCAAAAGACAGATTTTTTTTTTCTTCCAAAGAGTTGAATATCAGGAGAAAAAATAATAATAAAGGGAGACTTCTTAAGCGATGAAGCCATTGAAGCTAGTAAGCATGAGAACAAGAGCATATCCACAAGTTTTTCATACAAAGAGGATGGCTTTTAATATATATTTTTAAAATTTAGAAACACATGCATAATCATTGAACCTATTTAAAAGTTTTCACAACTCCAATCCAATCTCCCATTAATTACTAAATCATGAAGCTATAAACAAAGCCCCACTTTAAAATTGCTGTTTCCAAATAAGATAAATAAAAAGAGTAGACAGACTGTATCATGCAAATTTATGGTAATCCATAATTCTAGTGAATTCAATTCAATTCACTCCCCCCATGTTGACTTTTTGACTCCCCAATTCAAATTCTTGATTTTTTTTTTTTTACTCCTATCAATCGCAATTAGCCTATTAGAGAAAATAAAATTTTCCTTCCCCTCAATGTTCTCAGCAACCAAACATAGAAAATGAGTTAAAAGCAAAATTAAAATGAGAGACATACATGAAATTTACAATTTGATTCAGGACTCTCATTCTCTACAAATATTCCATTACAATTTATCTTTCTCAACCCTCCACATCATCATCACGGTCAATGTCAACAATAACAAATTACACAAACTATAAAAATTTAGAGTTGGTTTAATTTAAGAAGAAGATGAACCTGACCCAGATTTTTGGATACACTAGAGTCTCCCCTTTCAAACTAGAGTTGGTTTAATTCAAGAATGCAAAACAGAGATTTCTTTGTCTTTGTACCTCTCAACCTTGAAAGTCCTTGATATCTAAACGCAAGGTGGTTCTATCTCCTAGACATAAGAAACTCATCATCAAATTTAAACAGAAACTCACATTACCAACAACCTAACTATCCAAAAAAATTACTGAAACCAAAAGACAAAAGGAATAGAAAAAGTAAACTGACCTTTGATATTGGAAGAATCCCCAATTTCTAAGGTTTGAACGAATGAGAGAGAGGAGGAGAGAGGTAGAGAGAGAGAGAGAGGGGCGAAGAGAGAGAGATGGAGAGAGAGGGAGCAAGAGAGCTTCAAGCTTCTGCCATGGAAGCTTGAAGCTTGAGCAAGCTCGAGGGAACTAACAATGAAGCGAGCTTGAGATTGAGCGAACCAGCAGTGAAGCGATACAAAAATTTAAGGAAAACTGATTTATTTTGTTTTCAATAATAAGGGTCTTTTGAGTTTGTTTTGGGTAATGAGTTTTTAACAATGGACCTACCAAACAAGTTTTTCGGGCTTTGAACTTAAAATCTATTTTTAAGTTTATAAAATTGGACTCAAATCAAATATCAAACGGCCCTAAACATCTCTAACCTTTTTGGTTGATGGCAATGTAATATGTCTCTTTGTAATTATAATCACTTCAATACATTCCATTCATTTTGTCTTATAGACCAAACAAAACTTGAAAATCAAATAGAAATGCCGAAATTTAGAGATTAGCTTTTTAGAAATTTTCACACTTAGGCCCTGTTTGGGATTGCTTTTTTTGGCCAAAAACCTGTTTAACTTTAAAGTTAAGCAGTTTAAGGTGTTTGGTAAAAATAAAATATCTGCTTATTTTAAAAGCAATGGTCTTTTAATAGCGTGCTCCCTTTAATGAAATTTTCTCAATTCCACAAATACCCTTATTAGGTTAGAAATTTATCCTCACATATTTCTCACAAATCTGCAGACACCAAGTTCATCACGTAGCCTCCCAAGTTTGGAGACAACCATTCGCTCAATCTCTCTCAATCTCTTTTACAAGGTAGATTATCAATCTCTTCAAAGTTATTGATTATAATTTTATGGGATATATTTATTCTTCAATCTCTTCAATCTCTCAAACTTTTTGTAGACGTGCTGCTTTTGTATTTTTTTTTCTACTGGTTATGCTTTGCTTTAAAACAGTAGGATAAGATTTTAGAAACACAGCCGTAGATTTAAGTCTAGCTGTGTATTACATAAAACAGATGCAGCTGCGTATTAAATAAAACAGAAAATTTTGGGCTCGTTTGGTACGGCGGACTGTCATGGACTGGACTAAATATTGGGACTGTCTTGGATTGGCTTGGCCTGGCATAAGCTGGATAAGACTTGTCCTGCGTTTGGTGTAATGTCGGACTAAAAAGCTGGATAATGAAAATAGTACTATCCTGTGTTTGGTGTATGCTTGGACTGGGACTAAATTAATTTTTTTTTTTATGTGATATAATATTTTAATTAGAAATTATTTTTACTATAATTCCATAGCAAAAAATTAGTATTAAAATTTTCCAAAACTTTGGGAACATGCCTATATTTTGAGAATATTTCCCGAATGTGAAAGCTCAACTTCCTTAACACAAATTACCAAACAGTAACTAGGTAATTGCAAACACAACATTCAATTGCCTTCATTGTTTGCGAAAACCAATTATCTGTTTGTCAATTGCTGAACCACTAGCCACATGACCTCTACACTTGGTTTTATGCTTCCTTTCTTCCTGCAAACATGGCGAGACAATTTTCCAAAACTTTGGGGACATGCCTATATTTTGAGAATATTTCCCGAATATGAAAGCTCAACTTCCCTAACACAAATTACCAAACAGTAACTAGGGAATTGCAAACACAACATGCAATTGCCATCACAGTTTGCGAGAACCAACTATCTGTTTGTCAATTGCCGAACCACTAGCCACATGACCTCTACACTTGGTTTTATGCTTCCTTTCTGCCTGCAAACATGGTGAGACAAGCTCCAAACCATCCCAACATCATAGCAAGCCAATTTTCATAACATAAAGTTCTACTTAATTCATGATAAATATCCAACACAAAGTTCACAAAATAAGATGATCAATGGTGCATATACAACACCAAGTTCACAAAACAAGAAAATCAATGGTGCATATCCAACAACATTCACAAAATAAGATTATCCATAGTGGATTTCCAACACCAAAATTACAAAAGAAAGTACAAATGTTAGTATTCACAAACTAAGACAAGTTACCATAACCATATGTAGTCTGTCACACAATTGTCATCCATAACCAAGACACCATAGAGCACCGTCATCCTCTAGCATGGTCATTAAGCAATTTTTGAACAAACACTTCTTTGACATCATCATCTAATGACTGAAACACTGCCACAGTTTGTGGTTTCTCCAAAATGAGAGTCAATGCATCAATTTGATCCATAGGAGAAAGACCCATGTCCTTGAGCATTTTAGCAATGTCACTACGATCTTCATTACCTTTCACTATTGCCTCAGTTACCATTTGCATTCTTTTTCCAGATTCTGCAAATAATTTTTCCAATGCATGTACTATCTTGTCGGTTCCATCACTTGAATTTTCAAAGAGCGCCTAACCACGTCTATCTTGAATTTTCAAAGAGCGCCTATCTTGTCGGTTCCATCACTATCATGTACTATGCATGTACTATCTCACGTCTAACCAATGAACGATTATTCAAAGAGCGCCTTTCAATATGCCTCCTTCTCAATTTAAGCATCATCAACACAAGAATAGTGCAAGCACACGTTGTCTCTAAATGCCACAACTCCAACAATAAGATCAACAAAATCTTTCTTCGATCCATATCTAATAATTGTTATACAAACAAAACAATATTGGTTTAGCTAGTTGTGATCATAAAAATAAAACCCAAGACAGAACCCATAACAGTCATACAATCCAATTAATATGCTTAGATAAATTTCTTTTAAAAAAAACCTACACTAAACAATAACCCATAGCAAAGAACATATAGAAAAATTGAAAGAATGGCAGAAAAATGAGTAGAAAACCTTTAAAAAAAATAAACCACCCATTGCTAACAATAAAGGCTGTAAAGCCTAGAGGCATGAGGCAAAAAAGAAATATGTCAAAGCTCTGTTTTGGTTCTGAGTTATCAGCTATTTGGGTCAAAAAAGACACACCAAAGCTTTGACATATTTTTTTCTTCATGCATTCCTAATACCTCTTCCCCAATGCTCCCCCTTTCACAACAAAAGCAAAACAATGACCCCATTTCTACTCCACATTAAAAACCTAAAAATAAAAATCTAAAATCTAAAAACCTTGCATCTGTTTGTTATTCCAAGTCTTCTTTTTCTTCTTTAATATATATATATATATTCTATATAAGTAGCATTCTTACTCTGTTCTTGAACCTATTTATTATAAAAATTTCACCTAATGGAAAATTTTCAATTCTTCACATAACCCAATCCTTGAACTAGCAGATCTAGCATTATAATACAAATTACCAGCCACTTTTAATTATCTCACTCAAAAGAACAAAGAAAATATCTCATGAAGGAGCCAAAGAACAAAATATTCTAGAACAAAAAAAATTGACAGAAAACCTAAAAATAAAACAGAGAAAAATCTCAAAACATCTGCAGATTCATACCATAAAATAGAGAGAAGAGAAAGATTGAGTACAATATTCAATCAAGTTGAGAGAATAGGAAGATTCAGAGATAAAAAGAGTGGTGACCTGTTGAGAATTGGCTTCAGTTCGCTTGGGAAGCAGAAGACGATAGCAAACGATGAAAACACGCGAACGTTCTAATTAGTGAGCGTACTAATTGTCCCCCCCTTCCACATGGGTTTAGCTAAGAACCCCTAAGGAGGTTTTTTGGGTGGGCCCAGCATTAGTAGTCCCCATTTAAAACTAGAACTAGGTCAACCAAACATGGGCCTAATTTTAATCTAATCCAGTCCATGCCTGGGAGGTGTACCAAACGAACCCTTAAGTTTCAAGTTTATGTAGAACTAGCTACTGCATTGCCAAAGGGCCTTTCTATGGCAACTCCTGGAGTTGTTGTTGGAGGGTGCCTTTTGTCTTCCCTATGCATCACATGTTCTTTGTTTCTTTATCTGTGCTCCTACTTTACATCTATTTTTCTCCATTAACACTTGAAACTTAAAATTCAATTCCAAAGTGTCTCCCTCGTAATCTAACCTTATGATCGTGCCATTTAGATTGTCTATTATGTTGTTTATTTTCTTGTATTGTTTTGGGGAAGAGATAGAAGGCCTTCATGCACTTTGTTTAGGAGCATGAAGTCCTGATGTTCGTTGACAATAACTTTGGCTATAAATTGATGTATGTTCACAAAAGATTCTTAGCTTTAAAAAGAGGTGATATCAGTTGGATAATAGGGCTATATATTTTGCTCATATATATTTCAATTGAAGGGTACATACTTCTAGTTTTTTTTCTGTACCTGCATGCTCTCTTTCTTGGCTTGATAATCAGTTTGGTCTCACTGCCATTGCTTACACTATCAACAGCTTCAGACTTTCCCACTTAATATTCATCATCACCACTCAATATTTATTTTCTAGAGAGCTTGATGAAATAAAAGAAATAAAAGTTTGCTCTTTATTTTTATTTTCCATAAGTGATATATTTATAGTTTTTCTTTGACTTCAATTAATCCTTGTTAGCTTGTACGACTTGGTGTATTGCTTTTGATGTATGTAGTTTTGCCCCAGTTTTCCTATATGTAATTACTTAGGCACTATGCATGTTTTTAGTAAAAACATTATTTGCTATAACATGTTCATCTCCCAATACATACATATTTATATAAGGACATGCACAGATGGTGAAGAATAATAATGTGGCTAGTAAATCAAGAGTTCCGGCTGTATGGAATAATCCGAACACGACTATATTTTGTGACCTGTGTATCAAGGAGGTGGAGGCAGGCAATCATCCTAGTACTCGCTTTAAGAAAGAAGGATAGGAAAATGTGAGGATTAGCTTGAGTAAAGAGACAGGAGCCGAGTATGATAAATCACAATTGAAAAATAAGTGGGATGCACTTAAAGAACAATGGAAAATATGGAAAGAACATAACAAAATTGAGGTACGTTATTAATATTTGTTAATGTTGTTTGTTTATTATAATTCAATGCAACATCTGTAATAGTTTTTAATGTTGTTCTCTTTGATTTGCAGATAAATCCCAAATATGCAAAATTATGTAGAAAGGGTATTAGTCCTGATATGGAAGAGAAGTTTGATAGAATATTCATGAACACCACCTCCATTGGTGACCATGCTTGGGCACCTTTATCTGGTATACTTCCAACTCATGATTCATCCGAATGTGATGGTATTCTACTCGACAATGGTGATGATTCTGATGATCTCGTATGCATACCAGATGAAACAATTCAAGTTACTAAAAAATTTTGTGGGAAGGGGAAAAAGAGAACAATTCAACAACTTGATACATAGGTTAAGAAAGAGAAGAATAGAAATAGAGTTGCTACAAAAGTGGGGAAGGTAGGAGGTGCTGTTAAATTGTCACAACAAATTGAGCGGATGGTTGATGTAATGGAGAATAGGAGTACAAATTCAATGATGATGAAAGGGTCCCAAGGTAGCAGCATTACTTAAGTGATGAAAGCAGTTGCATCTTTACCTGGTGCAGGGCCTGGAAGCCATTTGTGGTTGTTTGCAACTCGGTTATTTCCAAATCAAGAGAAAAGAGAAATGTTCACAACTATGGAAGATCCTAACATCAAGCTTCAATGGCTAAACTATGAGCTTTCTGAAAAATAAGCTTCAATGTCTAATATTTCTTAGAACTTTGTTTTGCTACTTGGCTTTATTTTTTAGGTTTCGTATTTGGGTTTGCTATTTGAATTTGTTATTTGGATGGTTAGTTATATATGACTGTTATTTGGATGATTGTTTTTAGTGAATATTCATATGACTTTTATTTATATCAATGCATATGTGGATTTTAGTTGATTATGATGATGAGAATGTCTATAACACTACAGGTTTATTTCAAGATATGAAAATTTCAGAAGATGAAAGGGAGTTCAACCAAATTGTATGTGTCTGTATTCGTACTATGGAATATTATTATGAGAAGTATATTCATAAAAGTCCTTGTATGGATTCTTTTCAAACAGGAAATAAGTGGGTGATGGAAATGTTACGAGGGAATGAAAAACGTTGTTATAGAATGTTTAGAATGGATAAATGTGTATTTTTGCAATTATGCACTGACTTAGAAAATAATTATGGGTTGAGAGGTTCTAGGAGAATGTGCGTTGCTGAGATGTTGGGAATGTTTGTGCACATTCTAGGACATGGTATAGGGAATAGGCTAGCACAAGAACGATTTCAACATTCTGGTGAAACTGTGAGTAGATACTTTGCTAAATTACTTGATATTGTATGCCTTATGGCCGTTGATATCATAAAACCGTTGGATCTTGAGTTTAAGGGAATCCCATAAGAGATATTGAGAGATTCAAGATATATGCCCCATTTTAAGGTAAAAATTAGAAACAACAATTTATCGTTTGTTTTACGAACAAAGCAATATTTATTGAAATCTTTCTCTTATTGTTTGCAGGATTGCATTGGTGCTATAGATGACGTACATGTTAAAGCCTCAATACCTCCTGAAGATCAAGTACCATATATTGGCAGGCAGGGAATACCGACTCAAAACATAATGGTTGCTTGTAATATTGACATGCAATTCATATTTGCATGTGCAGGTTGGGAAGGCACTGCACACAATACAAGAGTATTTTTATCAGCGTTACGAAATTATGCTTTAAATTTTCCCAAACATCCAAATGGTAATGTTTCAAATATGTGCATATCATTAAACTTTGAATTTTTGCACTTTCAAATTATATTATAATTAAACATATCTTATTGGTTACAGGAAAATATTATCTTGTGGATGCGGGTTACCCACAAATGAGCGGGTATTTGGAACCATATAAAGGTGAAAGGTATCATCTTCCAGATTTTCGTAGGGGTACTCAACCAACAGGTTCTAGAGAAGTATTTAATCATGCACACTCTTCCCTTAGGAGTGTCATTGAACACACTTTTGGTGTATGGAAGAAAAAGTGGAGTATTTTACGAGACATGCCTAACTATCCATTTGATAAGCAAGTGAAGATAGTAATTGCAACTATGGCAGTTCACAACTATATAAGGAGGGCACGCCCAACGTGATATTCATTTTGACAAAGTGAATGACAACCCAAATGCAATGGAGATGGAGGGTGATACACAAGAAGAATACCATATTACTCAAGGGCCTGGAGCACAAGAACTAGAAACATTAAGGAACAAGATTGCTGCAAGTTTAATGCATGCATCTTCTTAGACATTTTTTTTTTATTTCCATTAATTTAAGCCTAGTTTCAATGTTTTTTTTATTGCTACAATTTGAAGGATGGTTTATGAACCTACTACTGTAGTGATCTCTTTATCTTTGTTGGAATTTATTCAATACGTAATTATGTTTGTTTATCCCAGACCTTGAGGTTGTTCTAGTAGAATATGAAGTGATTGTGTATTATGGTATTTGAGGCTAAAAAAAAAAAAGAAAAAGCAGGTTATATTTGGTCCTAGAAAAAAAAAAGATATATATATATATATATATTTGAATTTGAATTTGAATTTTTACTGTTCTTTAAGCAAAGGTTAATATAATTTTGTGGGAGAAAAGTATAAAAGCACTTTACAGTTTTATTTTTTACCAAACAAATTAGTAAAAAGCATTTTCAGCATCATGTCCATTTTAGTCATTATAAATAGTTACAGCACTTTTACGGTAAAAATTACCAAACGCTTTGACACTGCTTTTCATACTCACAACGCTTTTAAAATTACAGTTTACCAAACGTTTAACTGCTTTGCTTTATAGCTGATTCTTTTTAAAGCACAGCAGAAGCAGCTTTTTTTTAAAACGGCAGAAATCCCAAACTAGGCCTTACCCTTCAACTTCTACAATATATATGAATCTTGTTATAAAACTAGAATAATCAGTGATGAGAAGTACCACTGTAATATTAGGAGTGAAATTATATTTCTCTTTGTAGTGTTTACACTGACAGAATTTCTCCTCAGATAGACTCCACTCTTTCTCTTTCTCTCTTCCGTTCTTTCTTTCCTCACTCTTTCTTCTCTTCTTTTTGGTGTGTTTTACAAGTGAATGAGCGAGCCTATTTATAGACTAATCTTCCCAACATAATGATTTCATCTTTTGACTAATCTTCCTTCTTTTCTAACACCATCATTTCTCCTTTTGACTACCATACTCAATACGATCATTTTTCTTCCATCATTTCTCTTTATGTGGGCTTCACCAATATTATTTACAACACTCCCCCTTGAAGACCACATGTCCCTAGATTGGTTGCCTCATTAAAACCTTGCTTGAAAAAACCCAGTGGGAAAAAACCTAAGCGAAGGAAAAATGGTACAATTTTATTTGGGACATAAGGGTAATGCGCTCATGTTGCCTCGTTAAAACCTTGCTAGGAAAAATTCGGTGGGAAAAAAAACCCTAGTCGAAGGAAAAAGAGTACAACGCGCATATGTCTTGTGTTAGAGGATTCTTGAATGCTCCCTCTGATTTTGCATGCTTCAACTTGATTTCTTGCAGAGTTGTCGTAATCCGATGCCATGCACTAACTTTTGGAATGTACATTTCGGCAATGATTTAGTGAAGAGATCTGCCAGGTTATCGCTTGAGCGAATTTGTCTGACTTTGATTTCTTGACTCTTCTGGAGCTCGTGTGTATAGAAAAACTTTGGTGATATATGCTTAGTCCTGTCACCCTTGATATACCCTCCTGTGATCTGAGCAATACAAGCTGCATTGTCCTCATTCAGGATTGTTGGTGTGTCTGTTGCTGAGGGTAGGGCACACGTGCTTCGGATGTGATGGATCACCGACCTTAACCAAACGCATTCACGACTGGCTTCATGGAGGGCAAGTATTTCTGAGTGATTGGAAGATGTGGCCACTAGTGTTTGTTTCGTTGAGCGCCATGAGATTGTAGTTCCTCCGCATGTAAATACATACCCAGTCTGTGATCGTCCTTGATGTGGATCAGAGAGATATCCTACATCTGCATAACCAACAATACTCTGGGCATTGGTCGATTCACTGGAATAGAATAAGCCCATGTCTGTTGTCCCACGAAGGTATCGTAGAACATGTTTAATGCTAGTCCAATGTCGCCTTGTTGAAGCAGAACTGTACCTTGCTAACAGATTTACTGAAAATGATATGTCTGGTCTGGTACATTGTGCCAGGTACAATAAAGCACCTATTGCACTAAGATATGGTACTTCTGGACCAAGGACCATTTCATCATCCCCTTTTGGACGATATGGGTCTTTCTTAGTGTCAAGCAACCGAACGACCATTGGAGTGCTAAGTGGATGGGCTTTATCCATGCCAAACAGTTTCAATACTTTTTCAGTATAAGTTGATTGATGCACCAAAATTCCATTAGCACTATGCTCAATCTGCAAGCCAAGACAATATTTTGTCTTTCCAAGGTCTTTCATCTCAAATTCACGTTTGAGATAATCAGCAGTCTTTTGAAGCTCTTCAGAAGTTCCAATCAGATTCATGTCGTCGACATATACTGCCATTATCGCAAATCCAGACTCTGATTTCTTAATAAACACACATGGGCAAATAGGATCATTTGTGTATCCTTCCTTCAGTAAATACTTACTGAGACGATTGTACCACATTCGTCCAGATTGTTTCAGCCCATATAATGATCTTCTCAATTTAACTGAGAACATGCCCCGTGGTTTATTTCTGGCTGCTTCAGGCAGCTTGAATCCTTCTGGAACTTTCATGTATATATCTGTATCCAATTCTCCATACAGATATGCAGTAATAGCATCCATGAGTCTCATTTCAAGTTTTTCTGAAACCGCCAAACTTATTAAGTAACGGAATGTAATTGTGTCAATTACTGGAGAGTACGTTTCCACATAATCAATTCCAGGCCTTTGTGAAAAACCTTGCGCAACGAGTTGCGCTTTATACCTTGAGATCTCATTTTTCTCATTGCGCTTTCTTGTAAATACCCACTTGTAACCTACAGGGTTAACATTGGGTGGAGTTGGAATAATATGTCCAAAAACACTCCTTTTTTCCAAAGAATTTAATTCTGCCTGGATTGCATCTTTCCACTTGGGCCAATCTTGCCTCTGTGTACATTCATTAATAGAGCATGGCTCAATATCATCATCTTTTATGATCTCAGCAGCCACTGAGAATGCAAATATATCATCGATGATCATCTCATTTCTACTCCACAATTCATCAGTGGACGCATAATTTATGGAGATTTCTTGACTTTCAGGTACAGTTGCCACTCCAGGGGCACTTGTCTCACCAATGACGTTTTCCTTTTCAGGAAGTACCTGTCCCTCTTTGGGGGCATTTGAATTATGAATTGTGGGCTCTCTATTTATTTCATTTGGATTCATTTTGTCCATCAACTTCCTCTTTCGAGGAACTGAATCCTTTGAGCCTAGTGGTCTGCCACGTTTCAGGCGTGCAACAGATGAACCATTTGCTGGCACATTGCCTTGTCCATTATGGACATCAATCCGTGCGGGTGCATTTGCAGCTGGGATATGAGATTTCGTCACCTTTGCTACATCATTAAATGCATCTGGCATCTGATTTTCAATACTTTGGAGGTGAACGATCCTTCTCACTTCGTTTTTGCATTGAGCAGTATGAGGATCGAGATGAGACAATGTGGATACATTCCATGATAATTCATGTCGTTTTTCAGGAATGAGTTTGCCTTGTTCTTTAGATTTTTCTCCACCTAATGATGGGAAGATTGTCTCATTAAAATGGCAATCCGCAAACCGTGAGGTAAAAATATCACCCGTCAGGGGTTCCAGATATCTGATGATAGATGGTGAATCAAAACCAACATAAATTCCCAATCTGCGTTGAGGGCCCATCTTAGTACGTTGCGGTGGTGCAATGGGCACATATACCGCACACCCAAAAATTCTTAAATGTGAAATATTTGGTTGATTCCCCAATACGAGTTGTATTGGAGAATATTGATTGTTGGCGACGGGCCTCAATCGCACAAGTGATGCTGCATGTAAAATGGCATATCCCCAAGCAGAAACTGGCAACTTTGTTTTCATTAGCAAAGTGCGTGCTATCAACTGAAGGCGCTTAATTAAAGCTTCTGCCAAGCCATTTTGAGTATGCACATGGGGAACAGGGTGTTCAATGTCAATGCCTAGTGACATGCAGTAGTCATCAAAACTTTGAGATGTAAATTCACCAGCATTATCGAGTCTGATTGACTTAATGGGATAATCTGGGAATTAGGCTCGTAATTTAATTATCTGAGCCAAAAGTCTAGCAAATGCCATATTCCGAGTAGACAAAAGACAAACATGTGACCATCGAGTAGATGCGTCCACCAAGACCATAAAGTACCGAAATGGTCCACATGGGGGATGAATAGGTCCACAAATGTCCCCTTGAATTCTCTGCAAAAATGATGGAGACTCAACATCAACCTTCGGTTGTGATGTTTTGATCACCAACCTCCCTTGTGAACAAGCTTGGCAAAAGATGTCACTTGATAACATAATGTGTTTAGTCAACAAGGGATGTCCTTTAGAGTTGGTGATGATTCTGCGCATCATGGTGGATCCAGGATGACCCAACCTGTCATGCCAAAGCTTAAAAGCATTTGAGTCAATGGACTCTTGGTCCATGACACTATGTGCCTCAATTGTCCGTATGGTTGTATAATACAACCCTGATAAGAGCGCACAAAGCCTCTCCAGTATACGCTTTTGGGTATCACTGGAGGTAATACAAAGATATTCCATGTTTTTCTCTTTCTTTGTTTCAACATGGTAGCCATTCAAACGTATATCTTTGAAACTCAACAGATTCCTTCTGGAGTTAGATGAATACAAAGCATCTGGATTGGACAGTATTGTTCCATTTGGTAACATAATTTGGGCTATTCCTGAGCCTTCAATCAGATCTGAGGACCAGATATGGTTGTTACCTTTGCTTTTGTAAGCATTAATTTTGAGAAATACTTCCGATCTTGAAGGATCGTATGAGTAGTCGCGTTGTCTGCGAGACAAATATCTTTGTCATAACCTTTGTTTTGAGGGCATCTATAATTTACATCCATGCCTTCAAATAAGCACACACACTGTAATCAATAAAGAAGAAAACATTACCACTTTTATTGGATTGAAATGAAAAATTAAACAACACTTCATCTAATACAAATAGTACATTAAGGAATTTAATCTAATTCGGACTCAGAAGCTTCATTCCCTTTTTCAGTAACAAAGTCAGAAACATCCAGATGCGTCTTGTTTAGCTGACACGATATTTCTGATGAGCCATCTGTGGCTGGTGGAGCATGATCAATGTAATTTATCTCCACTTTCCTGTTCTTAAGTGAAGCTTGATAGAGATCCGCCAAATGCTTGAGCGTACGACATGCGCGCACCCAATTTCCCTTTGCACCACATCTGTGACAAGTGCTTTCAACATTTCTAGGCACATGGCTCATCTGTGCCTTTCCCTTATTACGGGATGTATTTTTGCCATTCGTGGATGGACCCTCCTTGGACTAAACCCTCTGAACGAGCACCACGATCTTTTCTGCTTCCTTGCCAGCGGCCACACTTGCCCCCTCGCCCACGTTTGTGGATACTACCACGAGATGAAGTGGCATTCACTTCCTGAGATGCAGCATTTATTTCAGGAAGTGGTGCTGAGCCTGTTGGGCGAGATTGGTGATTCTTTAATAAGAGCTCATTATTCTGCTCAGCTAATAATAGGCAAGATACAAGTTCCGAGTACTTCTTGAAACCACTATGTCTGTATTGCTGCTGAAGGAGGACATTTGAAGCATGAAAAGTGCTCAGAGTTTTTTCGAGCATATCCTCCTCAGATATATTTTCCCCACATAGCCTCATTAATGAGGTAATTCTGTGCATAGCAGAGTTATACTCGGACACTGACTTGAAATCTTGAAATCTCAAGTGAGTCCATTCGTATCTAGCTCTTGGGAGAGTCACCATCCTCTGGTGATCGTATCTTTCACCTAGAGCTTTCCATAGAACCAACGGTTCATCAACCACCACATATTCGCTCTTCAGCGCTTCATGGATGTGGCGGCGAAGAAAGATCATGGCCTTCGCATTCTCTTCAGGCGAAGCATCATTCTCGTCTACAATTGTTTGTCCGACGCCATTGGCTCGTAGATAAATTTTGGCATCTAGGACCCATGATAAATAGTTGTCCCCGGAAAGGTCCAAGGCAGCAAACTCTAGTTTTGCCAAATTTGCCATCCGAAACTTTAGGCTCGAGATCTGGGACATTAAGCCACTTATTAATAGGAATTTCAGGCCCTCATTATTCAGGTATATTAATTGATGATAAAAATAAAGTGCTATGAATTTGCTGGTATGGACGATAAACCCGCACCATACCTTAAATAAAATTAAATGTGCGGTAAAGTAAATTCATAAAGTAAATTGCTTGCTGTATGGACGTTAATTCCGCACCATACTTTAAATAAAATGAAATATAAAGTATGAGGGTTAATTCCACATCATACTTTTAATAAAAGTAAATGTGCAGTAAAGTAAATTTATAAAGTATGAGGGTTAATTCCACATCATACTTTAAGTAAGAGTAAATGTGCTTGTATGGGCACTAATTCTGCTCCATACTTTTTAAATAAAAGTAAAGACATGGACGATAAACCCGCGCCACCCTTTTAAATAAATATTGCCGTATGGGTAATAAACCTACTCCATACCATAAATAAAATAAATGTGGGGATAAAAACCTCCACCTAATGTATAAGAAGTGCATAATATATCATATATTGTGGGCAATATAACTGCGCCACTATTCAAGATATAATAGATGGGTTTTAAGATCACACCATCATTTTATTACAATAATTTGTGTTACAACGCGATGGGTAAAAAAAAATTACACCACCATAAAATAACAGGACGGGGTATGAAACCACGTCATTCCAAATTACGTAACAAAGAAGTAAATTAAACAAGCATGGATGAAACAACATAGAAATTGTGAGAACACAAAAAAGAAAGTTTGCATGTCGTCGTAGTAGTAAAGTGAGAGTAGACATATGACAGAGAGGAGACAGAGAAATAATCACATAGTGTTGAGTTGGGAAAAATTCAAAAATAAAAAAAGGAGAGACTTTCGTGCTGATAACGTGTTATAAAACTAGAATAATCAGTGATGAGAAGTATCACTGTAATATTGGGAGTGGAATTATATTTTTCTTTGTAGTGTTTACACTGACAGAATTTCTCCTCAGATAGACTTCACTCTTTCTCTTCTCTCTGACTCTCACTCTTTCTCTCTCTCTCTTCCGTTCTTTCTTTCCTCACTCTTTCTTCTCTTCTTTTTGGTGTGTTTTACAAGTGAATGAGCGAGCCTATTTATAGACTAATCTTCCCAACATAATGATTTCATCTTTTGACTAATCTTCCTTCTTTTCTAACACTATTATTTCTCCTTTTGACTACCATACTCAATACGATCATTTTTCTTTATGTGGGCTTCACCAATATTATTTACAACAAATCCAAATTAGTTGAGGAGTTATTAGTCAATCGTCACTCTTCTCTTATTAGAATGCATGAGTGTTTGAATAACAGATCCTGAATCAATTTCAAATTTGTCAAAAATCTAAGAAAAATTGTAGGATTTGAGAATGAATAGAAAGCTAAGGAGCTGCGAACCTCCGTCAACTCAATATAACTCGCGCCGTCTAATTCTTCGCCCACAAAAAACAAAAAGAATCCCCTGAACAGTGTGTGCCACGTGGGCTAACTCCATTGGTCTGTCATTAACACAATAAAACCTACAAATGGGCCAGGTAAAAAATGAAAAACCAACACATGGTTTAGAGAGAGAAAGGCTCTATAAACACGTTTCTCCAACGAAAAACAAAATTCGCATATCCTTCTAATTTTTCATTTTTTTTAACCCCAATTTGATAATATCTCTCTCTCATAAACTTTCTCTCTCTAAAAAAAACTCACCACCACCACAACCGCCGTCGCCGTCAACGATAACCCGAAACAACGCCGTCTTCTGAAATCGGATACGCCATCTCCCGGCGCATCTTAGCCGCCGCCATCGCCGCATATCCCCACCACCGGGTACGACCCTTAACCCGACCCGGAAAACCGAAACGATAAACCTGTTTCCTTGGCCCGGCGGTCATTTTCCGGCGAGGCCACGTGGGAAAAGGTGCGCACGATTATTAACCTGCGCGCACCCTCTATTTCTCTCCCTACCTGTATTGACCTTGTTTAGTAGGGGTTCTTACAGAGGTGGGTCTCTCTCTCTCTCTCTCTCTCTCCCCCTCTGTGTAAGCTCTCTCAATCATCAGCTTCTCTGTTTGGATTTGCTCCTTTCGATGTAAATTGTTTTGAAATTAGGGTTTCCGGGCATGGATTTAGGTTTGCTTTCTGTTTTAGGGTTTGTTTTGGAAGTTGGAAGGGGCTTTGGCGGTTGATTCTGTTCAAGTTTTCAAATTCGCTCTTTGATCTATTGATTGCTCTGTTTCGCGTGATTACATGACTAGTATTGTGACATTGATCAATTTTGTTTTATTAGATTGGATTTTGGCGAATTTTCTGTTACTTCTGGCTTCATTTGCAGTGGTTTGGGTACTTAATTGTTTACTATCTAAGTTTGGTATTGATATGCTCGGCTTTGCTTTAGTTTTCGTTGTCTATGCATTGAGTCAGAAGTTTCTACTGGTTCTGGACGTTTTTAAAGTTAAAACTGTATTTGGATTTCAATTGGAAGACTGGCGCTGTTTGCTGAGAATATATGGGAAAGAAGGAAAACGGAAATTTGAGTTGGGAACTAATCATTTTACTAGTAAGCTTAATTCCACGAGGCCATTCTGATGTTAAGTTGGGTCTGAGTCCAATACAGTTATTATTTTCTTGTGAATAACTGTTTGTGATGTTCATTTCTTAGGTTTTCTTTAGTTGCCTTCGGTTGGTGGGGATTTCTAATATTTTCTTTTATTGTTCTCTGAATAAATGTCCTCCCCGTTTTCAATTTGCATGCTTGGAGTCGCATTTAGAATGTTAATTTATTTTTGCCAACGCTTCACTGTAATTTATTTGTTTTGAAGTGAGCACTGGTGGTAACAATTTGTTCCACCTATAACTTGACCAGCCTTTACTCATATATTCTACAAAAGTTGTAGGTGGCAGCAGAAGCAGTAGTTGATAATTTTGTTTTTCTAAATTTACAGGTGCAGACATTGTTTTAACGATTCCATAGAAGTTCCATGTGAAGGGATGGCCTTTTTCAGGAATTATTCTAATGAAACAGTTTCACGAAGTGTCCTGGAAGAAAAGAATCAGGGACAAAGTGTTGAAAGAATTCACAGTTCCACAGGGAATGAGGATGTAGATGTGATTTCTTGTGAAAAGGAATTTGATATGAACATGCATGTGCAGTATCAAAGTGAAGGTGAACAAGATGATGCTAGTAGGTTGCAGAATGAGGCAGAAAATGATGAGGGTATTGGTACAAGAGCTTCTAATTTGCCGTCTTCTGGGAGGAGAATGGCAGTGGCTGGAAAATGGGGTTCTACATTTTGGAAGGACTGTCAACCTATGTGCTCACAGGGCGGGTCTGACTCTGGGCAGGAAACTAAAAGTGGGTCTGACTACAGAAATGTTGTTGGATCTGAAGATAATTCTTCGGATGTCAGGGAAGATAGAATAGATTTTGAAGATAATGACAGGCCAAAAGTAAGCAAGGGACAACGGGGACATTCTGACATCCCTGCAGATGAGATGTTGTCTGATGAATATTATGAGCAGGATGGGGAAGAACAGAGTGACTCTATGCACTATAGAGGGTTTCATCATTCAGTTGGGTCAAATTCTAGGCCACAATCAAAACCTGCTGCAGTCAGCAACCATGCACTTAGGACTTCTAGAGTTTTAAATGATAATGAAGATTATGATGATGGTGATGATGACAACGAAAATATTGATGCTGCTGATGCTGATTATGAAGAAGAAGATGAAGATGGTACTTGTTTTGCAAATATTTTTATTTTATTAGAATACTAGCAGTTGGGCATGGGATTCAGATCCTCATATTTAGTATACCTCTCATCATTTTGCTTAGAGATATACTTTGATGAGTAGTTCTTGACCTCTCATAATTTTACTTAGAGATGTACTTTGATGAGTGGTTCTTGACCTCTCTTCATTGTTGGAACGTAGATCTCAATTTATATTGTCTTCTTGCTTGCAGAAGATGATCCTGATGATGCAGATTTTGAACCTGATTATGGTGTTGCGAGTGGTCGTGCAGTGCAAAAGGTTATAGTCATAGTTGCCTAAGTAAAATTACATTGGAAGTATTATTTCATTGGCTTGAAGTTTTCAGAAGAGAGCACACACAAAGGGTTCTGACTGTTCCACTATGTCACAGCCAACTTTGAATTGTTCTATTTTCTTTTCCCAATTTTTAACTTCGTCGTTTTTGTTTTTAACTGATATGAGATAGTTTTATCCCAACCATTATGCATGCACCATCGATGGTGCACCTATATGCGTGGTTAACCCTGAAAGCTATATCTTTGCAATTGCTACTGAAACTATTTCAAAAGAGAAGTTATCAAAAAAGAAAAAAATTAAAAAAAGAGATCAATGGTACTGTTTGTTGAATTACTTTCTTGTAAACTTTTTGATTTCTCCGTCTCTGTGTCTTTTGTGTTCGATGATATGTAGTGATATCCTATCTTGGTTCTCTTTCTCACTCAATTTTTTTTGGGAGTGGGGGAGGGTGGGTTGGGGGAGGTACATATTCTGTTGATATAATAGTGTTAGTGGACATATGAACTGGTGCTTTCTGTTGTACACTAATGAAGTTGTTCTTTGATGACACCAGGATAAAGATTGGAGTGGTGAAAATTCTGAGGAAGATGATGACAGTGATGATGAGCTTGATGTGTCAGATGAAGATAATTCTTATTATGGAAAGAAACCTAAGAGTAGGCATCGTGGTAAAGGTGGGCTTAGTGTTAAATCTACAAGAGAACGCAAATCATATCATGCATCTAGTCGCCAAAGAAGAGGGAAGTCTTCCTTTGATGACGAAGAGTCCTCAGCGGAGGAATCTGAAAGTGAAAGTGATGAGGACTTTAAAAGCACAAAAAGAAAAGGTGTACATCTCCGCAAAAGTAATGGCCGAAAAAATGTCACTGGACGAAATGGTGAGGTACGGACTTCTACTAGATCTGTTCGGAAGGTTTCATATGTTGAAAGTGAAGGAAGTGATGAAGTTGATGAAGGGAAGAAAAAGAAGTCCCAAAAGGTATCATCTACCTTTCTGATGTTACATTGATGCATTTCGATGGAATCTATTTGAGATCACGTTCTTAGTTCACATGTTTGATTTTCAAGTTGGAATTACGCACCATATGGATAACTTACCCTAGATGTGCCCCAAGTGAAGAAGTACATGTTTGTATAACAACGATTTGTCATGTTATGATATATTTTATTATTAGACATAGGTACTGCCGAAAGCTCTAGATGCAAAAGATAATGTGATCTAAATGCAAATGATTGTAGAATTTGTTTTGGCCATAAGATGAACTGCTGCTTTGATCATGTTTTCTAAGGTACAGTATAGGTATAATTCATATTGACCGGATAGGAGTGTAAAACTTGAATGCAATGCAATTCTTGTCATGCTAAGTCAACGCTGCTGACTTCTTGTGACTCATCTTTCTCTTTTAGGTTAAAGTGTTCATTTCATGTCAGGAAAAAAGGCTTTTAATTTGCTGAAAAATATAAGCTGGATTTTCCCTTTACTGGTGTTTAAGCTTTTGCTTGATCATCCCTTCTAAGAATTTGAAAATCCTTTGATCTCCATGTAATAAATGGTGATAGTTCTAATATGTAAGCGCTTGAGTAAAGTGCGTGTGCGAGTCGTTTTTCTTAACTGCGACAGTTGTTTTCATGATGAAATGCTTCAAATGGGGAAAGAAAATGTAATGCTCTCAGGAAACTCTTTGTATTTGATGCTCCATGTTGTGAATGTCTGTTTATTTCTTTACTTCCAATTGTCAGACTGCTAAATTTCAGGTTACCCCTCATCGATAATATGTTAAGAATTTTGTTATGTTATTTCATATGCTTAATTTCTCTTTTTAATTTTGTACTCTGCTATTTTAGGAGGAGAATGAAGAAGAGGATGGTGACTATATTGAAAAGGTGCTCTGGCATCAGCCAAAAGGCATGGCTGAAGAAGCTCTGAGGAATAATAGATCAACAGAGCCTGTCTTGTTAAGTCACTTGTTCGATTCTGAGCCAGATTGGAATAGTATGGAATTCTTGATAAAATGGAAAGGCCAGTCCCATTTGCACTGTCAGTGGAAATCAATTTCCGAGCTACAAAATGTATGCTTTGTAATTTTTCTTCTTGGTTATGCGTATGCTCTGGATGGGGACAATCTATTACATATGTCTTTGTCAAATTTAACTGGTGCTGTAACTTTACCTTTCAGTTTTATCTTACTTTGATCTGTTGTTCAAGATGCTCAATATGCTTTTGCCTTTGTGACTTTGCAGCTTAGCGGTTTCAAGAAGGTTTTAAATTACACTAAAAAGGTGATGGAGGATGCTAAGTACAGGAAGACAATCTCACGTGAGGAGGTATTCTTTTTGTTCCTATTTTTTAATTATTTTTATTTTAGAGTTTCTTTTAGTAGTAATCGTGTATAAAGAAGAAAGATAGATATATTAATATGTTATTTAATAAATAACTTGAACTGTATCTAAGTTAGGCCATTGGATTTATACGACTTCTGTTGCTTTAAGATCTAATGTATGCTTTCTCATGGTAACAAGATGTGATATGAGGTACAGTTATGCAGAATATGTGAAAGGAGGGTTTGCAAAATCTGCTCACACCAACAAAACCAACCCAAACTAATCAAAATTAATTTTTTTTCTTACTCATATTTGTTTTTTAGAGGACAAGAAGCTTACCAATTGATTATTATTATTTTTTTAGGGTTGCCGGTATAAGTATAGACCATTTTACCTATTGAGATTTTGTTAGCTTAAATAAATTTTTTTTTTTTTGATGTCCATCTAGGTGAATTATATAAATATTGCCTTTCAAATCGTGGTGCATTATTTGATTTGATCATTAAATTATAATAAATAGAAAGAATTAATTAGATTGATCAATAAATTTTAAAGTGCATAAATGGATGATGATTGTTTAGCGAAGGAAGTTAATGGGAACATTTTCTTGAGGAAGATGATCGTGTGAGTAATATCAGTAATGTAGATTGGAGGTACGGTTTAATAATAAAGATGGTAACATAACAAGAACAAATAACATGATTGATAGAGATTTTTTCTTTTTTTCTCTCTGTTTTAAAGTAGGGCCAAATACTCTTGAAAAGAACATGTTACTGAAAATGTAGGGCTGAATATGCTCATAAACCACATGTTACTGAAACTGTTGGAATCCAGTGATATGTCAACGCTCCCTTCAATTTTTATACCAATTATAGACGCATGGGTTAACATTCACTAATAGAAATTCTTTTGGGGTGGCATGCATGGAGAGGAATAGAAGGACATTTGAGGGAGCACAGGTTGATGAAGTGGATCTTTTGTGGGATAAGTTCGCTTTGGGCGTTGGGTGTCCGTTTCTTCAGCATTTAGGATAGTTCCTTTCAGGCTTTATTTTGTGATTGGAGTTCCGCGTTTCATTCATGCAATATTAAGGTGTTTTAGTTTTGCAGTTGTAGTTGAGCAGTTTACTCTGACTATTGGACAACTTGTCCCCTGTATTGTAATTTTCCTTTTTTTTTTTTGGTTTGAAAAATTATTTTTATTGATGGAAGTATTTTTGGTATGAAAAAAAAGCATAGGTTAAGCCAGGCCTACCATGTGGTGTTTTCTATGTTATTCTTAGGAGATGGTGCTCAAAACATGAATATGAGAAATGGATAAGGAGTGAGACACTGGATATAAATTTATTTCTTCAATGTCCTTCAATGTATACTGTTCCTTTTCTTATTGAAAGCTCGTGTATACTGTCGTTTAAAAGTTGATACTTGATCTTTTATAAACTTGTTCTGTTTCTTTCCCATGTGTAATTGCTATTTCACCTTCATTGTCCTCCCATAATGATAGAAGCTTTAGTAACTATTGTTATTGTTTTTTATTCATGTGAAGTAGCTCATTTATCACTTTTCTTTTTCTGGGGTTATGTATATGCCTGCTAGATTGAGGTCCATGATGTGAGCAAAGAAATGGACTTAGATCTCATCAAGCAAAATAGTCAGGTTTGCTTTCCTGCATTTCATCATTTTTGTTTCACTTTCCCAAAACAACATTTGTCTGTTTTTGCTTACAATTGTTTATATAACTGGTTCTCAGGTGGAGAGAATAATTTCAGACCGGATCAGGCAAGATAGCTCAGGTGATGTGGGACCCGAATATCTGGTCAAGTGGCAAGGATTGTCTTATGCTGAAGCAACATGGTATGTTAAGCTTGACTTAAAGTTAATCATTTTCTGTTTAGTACTGCTTTATTTGCTCCTTTTCCTTGCCTATCTATTTCATATATGTGTAGGGTGTTAAATGTTGAACTATTCATTCTAAATTAGCTTTTCTTATCCCTTGCAGATTTCTAGATCTTTTATCTGATATAGTGTTTGACTCTTTGTGTTGTGGTGTTTCTTTCATTTTAATTGCAGTAATGAATGCTTATATTTTTTAGTGGTATGTGATTATAGGGAGAAGGACGTGGATATCGCATTTGCACAAGATGCTATTGATGAGTTCAAGGTAGTGTGGTGTCTTAGTTGTCTTCATGTTGTAAAATGTTCATGCATTTAAAGGTCGCTTGAACATTGACAGTTATGTTTATATTACTTATCTGCATAGTCCTATTGTGTGCACATCTTTATGTTACATGCTTGACGTGTCTCTCTATATATGTGCTAGGTTTGACACATGGATTTACTTCTGAACCATGGTTTACATGTTTGCGATAGATAGCAGTATGCATTGCACATTAAGTGTGAGAATGTATGCTTAACATTGAATGTTTGGTTATGAATGATAACCCAATATGATGATGTGAGCATGCATGCTTGGCATTGAATGTTTGGAATGATTACCCAATGTGATTTATTGATAATTATGATGAATGATATGAACGCATTATACAAATAACTGTTAAAAATATTAATGGAAAGTTGGGATTACTGTACATGGATATGGTGGCTTTCTAGAATTACTCTATGTAAGATACAAAGGATTCCTAAAATATTTAAGTATTAAGGAGGGGGAAAAAAAGAATCTCTGCTGCCATAACTAGGGATGTTGTGGAATGAGTTGTTATAATGTTTTACCTTAAAATCTCTAGTGATTGCAAATGTTTCATCAATTGGCATTTGAGCTTGTTAAATTTATGCTAGGGTCCTGTTAACAGGAAAGAATAAAAACTGTATAGGTCATAAACAATATGCCAAAATACTTATTAAAGAAACTAATAAAAGGGCTTATGGTGAAGCCATACAGTAGTGGGGAATTTGGAGTAACATGTGTTGTGGTATATGAAGGTTAAACACCAAGTAAGCTTTCTTTGGTTGAGGCATATGGGAAATCTTACATGATAGATCCAATTTTTTCATATGCAAGCTTCGTTGGTTTTCTGGGAAAAAAAGAGTTAGTAATTTATTTTTATGGCAGATGACGAGATAGGTGCTTGAGGAATTAGGAAAATACTATTAAAAAAGGCTCTTCCTTTTGGCCACTTCATTGGGGGTTTTTTTCCTCCTAAAGAGTTGCTTGGGGCTTTTTGGTGTTCTCTTCTTTATTCTTATTTTCCTTAAATATGATGATATGTCAATTTTTCTCGGGGTGAATTGTTTATGATGAACAAACACTTACACATGATTAGAGTTTTGTTCCGAGTGTAATCCGGCTTGTGGTCCTTCATTATGAGCAGGCTCGTGAAGCTGCGATGGCTGTACAAGGGAAAATGGTGGATCTCCAGCGCAAGAAAAGCAAAGGTTGGTGATTTGGGTCTGGAATTTGCTTATTGTTTTCTGGTTTGCATTTTTCTTGCTTCTCAAAGTCAATATCAATTCACAATTCGTTATTCTCTAAAAAAAAATTCAGAATTCGTTTTCTTACCCTGAAATCCTCCTCCACCTTTTTGTCAACTAAAGGCAAGGTATTATATGCTGTTAAGAGAGTGTTTCTCTTTGTTCTATTGTGATGGTGGACTTCTTGTCCAGTGTTGGTTGTTCTCATTGTACCTTCCTAACTTTTTAAAAGCAAAGTCAATGTTTCCAATAAAATTAAGTATGGTTCTTTGTGTGCACTTTTGTACACTCCTATGTACGTGAAGAAAGAGTTTATCTAATCCAGAAGAAACCAAACTTTGCTGATGGTTAGATCAAGTGCACTCATCATATCCTCATCTCTCAATTCTGTTCCCTGATAGGAGTACCAATATTGTTAGTATTCCAGGACTTTGAACTTCCATTAGTTCATGCCATGTGAATTTCATGAAGTATTAAAAACAAAACTTCAGTTAAAACACTCATTCTTCCCAGATTTACCCTCTTAACTTATAATGCAAAACTTAACAAGAAAACTCTGGAGCTGCCAAGGAGAGGACTTGATTTTTATTATTTATGGGCTGGATCATGGAAAAGAAGCAGCAGCCACTTATAGGATGAAACGAAGCAGAGTGTCAGAGAATCATAGGTGTCAGCTAAAGATTAAGAACTGAAATAAATCTAACAAAACCAACCCACAGGGCATGCAATGTGTGGCAAAGGTAGAAAGGGAAAGGTGTGGCAAAGGTAGAAAGGGAAAGGTGGAAGGGGAAGGTAACCGACCCACCAACCAACGTCCTGTCATTTTCCTTTTTTGTGTTAGTACTAATCAAAATTAAAAGCTATTAAATAATTGTTTGTTTTTTTTGAAAAATTTTATTTATTTATTTTGAATACATAGATTTGGTAGGAGTATTAAGGTATAATTAGTGTAAAAATACATAATGGAGTTTCTGCTATTCCAATTTTCGTCTCTTTTACTTTCTTTGACTCGTCTTGTTTTATTTGCTGTTCTTGACATACAGTGTTTATTGATAATACAATTTTTTTTTTTGGTAAATAATATTTAGGAAGTCTAAGGAAGCTTGACGAACAGCCCGAATGGTTGAAGGGAGGAAAGCTACGTGATTATCAGCTTGAGGGTTTGAATTTTCTTGTCAATAGGCATGGCTTGACTATTACTTCTACTCACCTTTATTGTTGGAAAATAGATACCTTAATGTGCCCTCCTTTGAAAATGTCCTAATCACTGGTTCTTGCATGTGGCAGTTGGAGAAATGATACCAATGTCATTTTAGCTGATGAAATGGGTCTTGGTAAAACTGTTCAATCAGTTTCAATGCTTGGTTTTTTACAGGTGAAGATGAGATATAAATTCTTTCCTGACTGGCTTGTAGATTGTTATATTATTGAATGTAACTCCAAACAAACATGAGATTGTAATATACTTGAGACACTAACCTTTTCCTCTTTAATTATTGCAGAATGCTCAACAGATCCACGGGCCATTTCTTGTTGTCGTACCATTATCCACGTTGTCAAACTGGGCCAAAGAATTTAGGAAATGGCTCCCTGATATGAATGTTATTGTGTACGTTGGTACCCGTGCAAGCAGAGAGGTAAGCCAAGCTTTCTTGCACAGGTCTATGAGGTTCATATATGAATAGTTGGATATATGGTTTTACTTGCTTTCACTGTTCATTCATAAGTAAAGGTACTTCCTAAACCAAGCCAGGTATAGTCATCGTATATTATTATATTTGAAATTTAATTTCTTGCAGTCAGTATCACGATAGTTCCATAAAAAGTATATTGGTTCACCTCTCCTTTGTCTTCAGTGTAGAAGTAAAATTCCCGTAGAGACTTGTGAGATCTTGATTTTGAGCAGCTCTCCTCTCCTTTTTTCTTTCTTCTTTGGTTTCTTTGTTTTTGTTTGAGAACTCTTCAGTTTCAATCCATCATATTGATGACATGATAGGCCAAATACCTCCTAATCCTAGGGTACAAGTTTTTGCTTGGATTGTTTGCTCACAGGAGGGTGAATACATGTGAGGTCAATGAAACAGGCCTTGTGTTTGCCTTTCCGCAGACTAGCGCATTATCTGAAAGTGGGTAGCCGAGAATATTGATCAACCTTTTCCTTCATTTCCCAGTGGTGTAAGCTTTGTCAGGTTTCTCGACTGAGTTGGGTTGTTCCATTCCATCCTCTTGTGCCTTTTATTTGTTAGAGGTTAATTTTGTGCCTTCCGAGGTGGATTAAAGTCTTAAGTGTTGTGGAGGTGCGTCAGAGTTCTCCGAACACAGTGACTGTTTGCTCTTCCTTTTAAACTTGGTTTGAGAGGCGTCTATCTCTTAGCATGCTGGGTTCTGTTTGGCTGTATTTTTGTTTTGCTTGTTGAGTAGGTGGTTGTTTTGGGTGTACAAGCTCAAACTCGTAGCCTTGTTTTACTGTGTTCTGTTGAAGTTGTGTTCAATCTCTTTCAGATGGAAGACTACTTTGTCATTTATCTGTATTAGTTATGTATCAATCTATTTCTGTGATCATTTCCCTGTGAAAAAACCATATAATCTATCATGCTTTATAGGTTAATGTCTAAGAATAGTGTGGTTCACTTTTACTATTGGGGTTTTCAGTCTATATTATCATGTATAAATTCTGTGGCGTCTGCATTACATGAGATCTTTCTGGAGTGTTTTCTTTTTGTAAGGCTTCAGTTTGCTCGCCAATTTTTTCGCTAGGCAGGGAATATTAATTAAAATTTACAACTATGCACCCATGACCATTTTCCCCACCCTCTCTTTCCCTCAACCCCTTTGTCACTCTTTTCTTTTCAATGTTCTCTCCACTGGGACAACCTACCCTGTTTTGATGCACTTGACATAAGAGAGCAAGCACAAAATGGAATTTCTCCCTTGAGTGAGGGCCATGTCCAGGAAGAATCTTTCTGGACTTTCTCCTTAAGTTGTAATCTTCTCTTTTTGGTAATTTAAATTTATGTACATCATCATTCTGTATATTTTGGTGTGAATTAATTAAATTATATACTTAAATGGTATTTAACGCAACCTGTGTTTGGTGAAACCCTAAGACACTAATGTGGACATGGACGAAGAGTGATAATTTCTCATATGGACACAATAGCCTGGTTGCTTGAAAAAGACCAGATGTCAGGCACATCTTGATATATGTGCATCATTCTGAACCCAGACATTTTTAGTTTGAGTGTTCACTTACTGGTAGATTAGGAAATGGCTTGGTCAGTGCCTTGTTTGGTATAACATGTTTAATGTTTAAAGAAAGCTTGCTTCTAAAGGCATTTTGTATAAATTTATTGAATTTTGGTATTCCAGGGTGATCACAATGGTGAAAGGGATTGCAGCTTTGTATTTTCTTGTGGTTAATGCTTGTCTTCTGGGATCTTCATTGTCCTTGCAGTTTGATCATTGAAAAGTCACTCTGCGGGCTCTTTTTTTCCCCATATTGACTTGATACTGTCCTTATCTTCATTGTACTGTATAAAGTAGTTTTGATGTACCATACAGGGTGCCCATGCAGTTTTGTTCTTTATAAACTATTTTATTTGTTTGTCAATTTCTTTTGATTGTAGGTTTGTCAGCAGTATGAATTTAACAACAGTAAAATAGTTGGCCGGCCTATAAAATTCAATGCACTATTGACTACATATGAGGTGGTTTTAAAGGATAAGGCTGTTCTTTCCAAGATAAAGTGGAATTATCTAATGGTTGATGAAGCTCATAGGTTAAAGAACAGTGAGGCACAGTTGTACACAACCCTCTTGGTATGTAATTATGCCCAATCAATTCTATCACACCTTGTGTATAGATCTATCAAGTTTAATCTTGTGTTACGCTAAATGATGCCATCCTGGTTTGGCAGGAATTTAGCACCAAGAACAAGTTGCTTATAACTGGTACTCCATTGCAGAACAGTGTGGAAGAGTTATGGTAATGGTTTGTTTCTTGTCATGATATTCCTGCATGTGCATGCAAAAGTAGTGCCATATTTGTTTATAATTGTTATTTTTGATCATGTATCGATATGTCCTTATGGCAAAGGTTTGCTAGGGTATCTGAATATAGTGTGGCTTATCTAACCATGAATGTTCGTTATTCTGCATGTTTTATATTTTCCAATAAAGTGCATTTCTTTGTATGTGTGTGTGCGTGTGTTTGCTTAATGGTTGGATCCAAAAGTGATTCTGTACTCCTTTGAGCACGTGTTTGTGTGCTGTGGAGGGGTGGGTGGTGGGGATTGCATTCATCTCTGTGTGTTAGCGCTTTCCTCTTGCCCTGCATTAAATCATTTTGGAAAAATCAATATAGGGGTCTAGTTGAACCCAACAAACTACTGATTCTACCCATTGCACTTATTTTTTCCAAGAAACTTACTTAAGATAATAACTAAAAAACTTATTTATGATTCAAATTGTTTGTTTGTTTTTTTTTTTTTTGGGTAAAAACTTATTTAAGATAATAACTAAAAAAAGTTAAAAACATTGAAGGAAACCTAGCATGCAGCGGCACCCCCTACTTCTCTCTCTCGATGGTCCCATATGCGACCATCCTTGGGTTTGGTGCCAAAGGAAGAGAGGAAAATGGAAATAGAGGAAGGGGTTGGGAGAAGATGGTTTCCGGGATTTGGGAAGAGAACTTCAAGACTGGTGGGGTGGAGGTTTTGGATGAGGAGGAAATGGAGGGGAAGGGAGAGGATAGAGGGATGTAGATAATGTTTCCTTTATAAAATTAGCAATAATGCTAGAGACACCAAATTTGTGCACCACATTTGAGTCCCAACTGATGTGGCATATGACACTTCATCAATTAATTGCCAACATGTATCAATTACCAGCAATTAATTTTTGTAACAAAAAAAATTAAAGCATATTTCTCCTCATCAATTACCAAATGAATGTTAAGTTTAATTAACCAAATGAAATCCCAAAACTGATCACCACCATACCCCCTCAACAACGAGATCTCCCCACCCCAACCACCTACAGCTTCCCATCATCCCAGACAATCTAGGAGGCTGAATTGTGTATGGCAGATTTCTCCTTAAAAAAAAGTTGTGTATGGCAGATTTCTGGGCTATCAGTTCTAATGGAGTATACCTTACAAGAACAGAAAAGCTTTTAGATCTGACATGTTTGAAAAAATTTGTGATTTGGTGGTGAATCAGAATTGTTCATTTTTTAATATGTAAAACTATAAATAATGCACTAGGAATATGTTTCTATTGATCAAATTTTGTATAAAGAGAAGATTTAGAAGATTTTATCGTTTACCAAAATCAAATGGGAAGTGAATGGTGTGAGAAATTTTTGTTTGCAAATCTTTTGCTGCTTGAAAGAATCTATGAAGGTTGAATTGGTGTAGGCTGAGTTGCTAGTAAAGGTGCAGCGGCGGCGGGACTGGTTGTGGTGGAACACGGTGGTGATTAGGTTTGAGACTTTGGATTAATCAACTTACATAGTTTTTAAAAAAAATTTCTTTATAGAAAAATACATGCTGGCAATTTTATTAAGTTATAGTGATGATATGGGATGCGCCACATCTTTGGGACTCAAATTTGGTCTAGCATTACTGTAAATCAATATTTCAATTCTGTTTTTCCGGGAAGCTTAAGTTGTACCAAAAAAATTAAAACTAGAGATGTTCGACTAGTGAGTAATTGTTTGGGTTCAATTAAACACTGGCGGTTGCCTTTTTCTTCATCGAATTGGTCTTTCATTTCATTTTATTTTATATAGGTTCTTTCTTCTCTGTAAGATTTGATTGACTGGCACTGATACACTAGATCACACATAAGTTTTCTTATATGTTTTTTGATTTCTCTGTTTCTTTTCTTTTTTGGTTTTTCAATGTTCAAATTTTATCCAGGGCTCTGCTGCACTTCCTTGACTCTGATAAGTTCAAGAATAAAGATGATTTTGTTCAGAGCTACAAGAATCTCAGTTCATTCAATGAGATTGAGGTATAGTCGAGCAAATTTCCTTTATTTTTAATTATTGTTACGTCTAAACCTTGAAATTAATGTTTGCTTTGCATTTACATGTAGCTTGCTAATCTTCATATGGAATTGAGGCCTCACATTCTCCGAAGAGTTATTAAGGATGTGGAGAAGTCTTTGCCTCCAAAAATTGAACGAATTCTTAGGGTTGAAATGTCTCCCCTTCAGAAACAGTATGTGGTTCAACTTGTAATGAAATGGCCCTTAGTTTAAATCCTTTCAGTGATTTGACATTTGCTCTTTGGTTCTCGATAATTTACTTTAGGTACTATAAGTGGATTTTGGAACGCAACTTCCATAATTTGAACAAAGGAGTTCGTGGAAATCAGGTTATTTCTTCTGTCCTCTGCCTTTTGTATAATTATTTGCTACTGTAATGTTTGCAATTAGTCTCAGTCTGAAAACCATTTTTTGGACTGAAAACACAAATTTTGACTGGATCAACACGTCGGAGTTATTTCTTTCTGTGTTTGTGTTTTATCCCAATCTTTAAAAAAAAAAACTGTAATATTTTAATGAGAAGAAAGAACTGTTGTGTCTCTGGTGAAAATTGAAAATAGTGTCTCCTAGTAATTAGGGGCTGTTTATATATATATATATATATATATATATATATATTTTAATAGAAACATTTTTTTTCAAAATTTGAAGGATAAAAAACGAGGACATTTAGAACACAGACAAAAAGAAAGAAACACTAGCCGGTGAAACAAACACAAGGCCACTCAACACAGAAGATAAAACAGCCAAACATAAGACAACCCCTTAAGATACTACAGCCAGCAGATTGTGCATAATTAGGGGCTGTTTATATTCGAAACACCATCTGGGTCAAAGGGAAATTAGGAAAGGCCTGATATACTAAGTAAACATTATTTGGTAATTCTCTGGCACAAATTTTTTTTTTCATTCATACTGCCTAATGTTCTCACAAAATACACATTTTTATGTAACTTGTTAGTATTCCCAATTTCCCAGACTCTAACTATTAAATATAAGAAAGTGGATAGACTGACTTTTCACTAATATCGTAAATCTTTTGCTTCAATCTGTCTGCTTGGAGAAAACTTGTGCTTGACTCCGCTCCAATGATAAGATATTTTCAAAATTTAATTGCTTCAATTTCTTTTGCACATGTTTCTGGGGACACAACATTTGAGTGTCAGCCTTCAACTCTGACTTACAAACTAAGTAATTGATGGACTGTCTTTGATAACACTTGATGTTGATAGAAATTTGTACAGTATCTTTTACAGATAGATTATACTCCCTACTCTGTCGGGTTGTATTTCCTTGAGGGAAAACCTGGTATAAGTGTAAGAAATGACAGAGTCTGGTTAAAGACTGATGTCTTCTAACTATCACTATGTAAAATTCTTTGATAAAGTCAACAATGCCCTATATACTGATTTCCATGTAATAGTAAAGGGGGCGCCTGGTACCCTATTCAAGTTCAAATTATCACTATGTACAATTGTTTGATAAAGTCGACAATACCCTCTATACTGATTTCCATGTAGTAGTTAAGGGGACGTTCGGTATCCTATTCAAGTAGGGAACTCTAAAACCTTGATTTTTCTTAAAAAACAAGGAGTTCTAAAATCCATTTTTAAGATTCAAAAACTTGTTTGATATCAAACTTGAAAACTGTTCCTAAATTGGTTGAGTTCTTTTGCCACTTAATTGAAAAAAAATTCTTAAATAACAGATTTGTTCTGTTTTCAAGTATTTGGGTATTTTTGAGTTTGGGTTTTCAAAACTGGTTCGACCAAACAGATTTTTTGGACTCAAATAGAATACTAACAGGCACCAGCAAGTGGCTAGTTGGAATTGTCAGGCCCATGGTTTGTTGCCATGTGTTCTGAGGTTCGAAACCCCCAAAGGTACCTACCTAGCTTTTTGCTGTTTCCTGCCTCCCGAAGATTGTATGGCTCGGCTGGGGGCTCCAGTTTCAAAGCTGTGTCTGCAATGCTGATTGATGGATTTCTGGGTATTAAAAAAAATAAAAGAATACCAAACAGGCCCTAATGTTGCTCTTTACTAGTGGGAAAGAAGAGAAGGTGTGGATGTGTTGATTCTATTGAAAATGAAATCAGTTGAAGAATGCCTGTTCTTCCTTCACTATCCCTTTTTCTGTCTAATCATTATTGAAAGTAATAACATTTTCATTCAGTTTTTTAATATTATTTTTGCCTTTTCAGGTTTCATTGTTGAATATTGTGGTAGAGTTGAAGAAATGTTGTAATCATCCCTTCCTGTTTGAAAGTGCTGACCATGGTTATGGAGGGGACTCGAGTACCAAAGATGGCAGTAAACTGGAGAGGATTATTTTAAGCAGTGGGAAGCTGGTTATACTCGATAAACTTCTTATGAGATTGCATCAAACAAAGCACCGTGTTCTGATTTTTTCCCAGGTTTGTTTGCGATGCAGTCATGTTGATTGTGCTCCTTGGAAATTCGCTTATGGACTATTAAGTTTGATATATTGTTAGCATGGACTTCCACCTTGTTGATTCATTTTGATGCATAGCGTAGCCCATTTAATTATATGGTAGAATCCATGTTTAGATCTATCGTTTGTAGGACAATCATCTGTTAAAGTAGTGGTCTGTTGGCTGTTTGAGGACATGACACTGGTGGCCTCCTTTAAATGATACTTGTATTTGTTCTACCATTGCCTCTTTTTATAAAAGAAAAAGATTGCAAAACTTGGGGTAAAATTGTTCACATTTTCATACATCATTTTGTTCACAGGCTTATTTTCAATATATATATACAGGAAACCACTGAAATATGATCAGGACATGTTGATATAGCCATTTCCTTGTGTCTTGAATTTTTTTTTCTGTTTCGGGTTACACTACTGTATTAATCTTTGATTTTTTTGAGTGACACTGTTCATCTTACTCACAAGCCTGTCCAAAAATTAAGTGTATTTTGTTTCTGTAGCAGCCAATCACGCAGAATTGCTGAAGTATTGTTGCATGTGCTAATTGTTAGAGACTACACAATCACTGAGGCAGTTGCCCTAATGCTTAGTTTTTTATGTGGTAGCTCAATCATGGGGTTATTGGCTTTTTCCTCCCTGTAGCGAGTCTTGTGTCGTATGAGGGTGTATTAATTAAATGTTGCTAGTTAGGGACTAGAATTGCAAATCCAGCTATATTAGCTTGAATTTTTTTATACTGATATACTATGTACTAAGTAATTGGGATGATTTATTGCAGATGGTAAGAATGTTGGACATACTGGCAGAGTATATGTCAATTAGAGGGTTTCAATTTCAACGCCTTGATGGAAGTACGAAGGCAGATTTACGCCACCAGGCAATGGAACATTTTAATGCACCTGGCAGTGAAGATTTTTGCTTCCTGCTTTCAACTCGAGCAGGTGGCCTTGGTATCAACCTTGCCACAGCGGATACGGTTATAATATTCGATTCAGATTGGAATCCTCAAAACGACTTGCAGGTTTAAAGACAATATCTCGGTTATTTTTACTTTTACATTTTATTTAATAATCCTCACGCCCAAGACCAAAGTTCAGACCTCCCCCTTTCCTTTTGGCCTCTTTTGTACGAAATTAACATCGCTCTTTGACTATGAATCAGGCAATGAGTAGAGCTCACAGAATTGGGCAACAGGAAGTTGTTAACATCTATAGATTTGTCACGAGCAAAAGTGTCGAGGAAGATATCCTGGAAAGAGCTAAGAAAAAGATGGTAGATTACATAGCATAATTTGAGATTGTTGTATAATTTTTCAATTGTCCAGTTTGTGGCACATCAGGATCTGCATATACATGCATATATATACTCAATTTTTCACTTGAGGCCTATTTTTTAATTTAATATGCTTTCTTTGTTCCAATTTTTTTTTTTTATAGGTGCTTGACCATTTGGTGATTCAAAAATTAAATGCAGAGGGTAGGTTGGAGAAGAAAGAAGCAAAAAAAGGAACTTTATTCGACAAAGTAAGGGCTTGTGTTGAATTGATTGTTTTATCATGCTAAATTCTAGTGGGGGCTTTTGAGTGGGGGAAAAATAAGAAGGAAAGATTTCTAAGCATATTTCTGGGTTTCCACCTCTCTCTCTCTCTCTCTCTCTCTCTCTCTCTCTCTCTCTCACACACACACACACACACACACACACACACACACACACACGAGGGGACTCTAATGTAGCATTGCAAAATTGCCACTTCAGAATATTTCTTTTCTTTTTCACTTTCACTTACCGTAACGAATCCATATGGTATTTGCAGAATGAGCTGTCTGCTATCTTAAGATTTGGAGCTGAAGAACTTTTTAAGGAAGAGAAAAATGATGAAGAAAGCAAGAAAGGACTCTTAAGTATGGATATTGATGAGATTCTTGAAAGAGCGGAAAAAGTTGAAGAGAAGGAAGCTGAAGAGGACGGGAATGAATTGTTGAGTGCTTTTAAGGCAAGTTTTTGCCATTGTTTGTTAGGGCTCTACATTGGTTGTCTTGGCCCCTTCTGCAGATTTTTTATTTTTTGTTTTGTTTTTACACAAGTGCCACTTATGCCCTAAAATCAACGGTGCTGTGTTTTTGCTTTGGTTGGTGTAAGGATGGTGATGGACGGCTGCTGTACAGTTGCTACTGCTTTCATGTTGAAATTTATTCATTTGTGTTTTTTTAATGCACGTACTCTTCGGTGCATATATGTCCAGGTTGCAAATTTTGGTACTGCTGAAGATGATGGTAGTTTTTGGAGCCGTTGGATAAAGCCGGAAGCAGTATCCCAAGCCGAAGTATGAATCTTTTCTGTTAAATACTATCTTAGTATAGTAGTAAAGGACTCTTTCTCATACTTATTATTATTGTCTATATATTCTTGTGTTGCATTTCCTTTAGTTAGATAAAAGGATTAAATTGACATTTCCTTTTAGGAAGCTCTTGCCCCTCGTACTAAAAGGAATACCAAGAGCTATGCAGAAGTTGCTCAACCTGATAGAAGTAATAAAAGGAAAAAGAAAGAATCTGAGCCTCAGGAAAGAGTCCAGAAAAGGCGCAAAGCAGATTATTTAGTTAGCTCAGCACCAATGATTGATGGAGCATCTGCTCAAGTAAGGGGATGGTCATCTGGGAATTTATCTAAGAGAGATGCATTGCGGTTTTCCCGTGCGGTAAGTTCTTATTTGTTTCGGATTTCTGCATAGCTTGATTTAGTCATCACCTCGCTATAATCTCCTAAAATGCTTGTATTTCTCTCCTTAAAAAACCACCCATTACCTCATATTGTGAGCATACCTTATCAGTTTTGATTTAGCTTGTTTCAAGAAAGCTCATAATATTTCTACATGTGTAGCACCCAAATATTTATATTATGGAAAAGGCACCCATTACTTTTTTAAAAACACACATGATAAGACAAAAGATTTGAGCCATTCAAATTGGATTCCCATCAATTTCTCTCTCCCTGAAAGTCTGCATGAAAGCTTTTTCTTCCTAGAATAGCATTTCTGATGCACCACAGCTTGCATTAGTCATATGACTCATATGTGTAAAGCTTTTCTCCCCCTGTTTTGCTAATACAGATCTGTTCAGTTTACAGATTAGGCATGGCGTCTTTGCTTCTCTTGTATTAATTGTTCCTTTCTCTTGTCTTTATTCGTTTATTTTGTTTATTTATTTATTTATTTATATATTCCTAAAACCTAACCGACCCAACCTGGACATAGTTTTAGCTGATATTCTCAATATTTGAAGAGATTAGATGCAAGGTCATGGGCACAGACGCGGAAACTGGCTGAAGTTTTCCTGTTTTGGGTTTACATTGTAGACTAGGTCTAGTAGAAGATACCATTTGTTTCAAATTTAATCACCATCAGAGATGGTGTTTCTTATGGTTTTTTCTCTGGATTTTCCCTAAATATTGGAAGTTCCAAATTAATTATTTGCAAGATGTTTGGTCAAAGTTAAGACATCCCAATTTTTGAAAAGCTTCTGGCACCAGCTTGTTCTGAATGTTTGTTTTCTTAGGAATTTTTATGCTTCATTGTCTAACACTGTTAATTTGCAATTAGGTTATGAAATTTGGGAATGAGAGCCAAATTGCCTTAATAGTTGAGGAGGTCGGAGGTGCAGTTGCAGGAGCTTCACTTGAATCACAGGTTGAGCTTTTCAATGCATTGATTGATGGCTGCAAAGAAGCAGTGGAAGTGGGGAGTTTGGACCAGAAGGTTGTCTTAGAATATGTCTATTCATCCATGTTGTTTCTTGAATGCTGTTTCTTATGTAAATTTATTTCGTTGTGAGTGACAACTTGTTGGCTGCTGAACGTTAGAAACTTATGGTACTTTTAGGGGCCCTTGCTGGATTTTTTTGGTGTCCCTGTCAAGGCTGTTGATATGCTCAACCGTGTTCATGAACTTCAGCACCTGGCAAAACGCATTAGTCGATATGAGGATCCCATTGACCAGTTCCGTGTCTTGACATACCTCAAACCTTCAAATTGGTCGAAAGGTTGTGGCTGGAATCAGTGTATGTATTATTTCTTTGCTTATGTTATTTTTCATCTCTCCTCCACTGGAAGACAAGGCACGTGATTTTGGTTCCTTTTTGCTGATATTTTCCTTCTTGATAGTTGATGATGCAAGATTGCTTCTTGGAATATACTACCATGGATTTGGAAATTGGGAAAAGATACGATTAGATGAAAGGCTTGGTCTTATAAAGAAAATTGCTCCCGTGGAACTCCAACACCATGAAACATTTTTACCCCGCGCTCCAAATTTGAGAGATCGTGCCAACGCTCTTCTCGAAATGGTATGCAATCACATATGATCTAACTTTTTTTGTGGAGGAAAGCACTGTATCTCTGCCATATGTGCTTAGGAGAAAAAATTCTTGAGCCACATTTGACATTTTAGTTTGAGAATTTTTTTATTGGTTAAAACTTTTCATCCGTCCATCTCGCTTGACACTAGTTAATACTGAAATGAAGGCAATGATAATGCTACCCCTGAAAGTTGGGGCGGGAGGGGTTTTAATTTGGTTCAGATGAGGAAGAGAAAAAAATTGGAAATTATGCTGAGTGCGAAAATATGATAATATTATTTTTTCGGTTTTCAAGATTGTCTGGACTCTAGGATCGCATTGGTTTGACGTTGGTGTGAAATTTATTGTAAGCCGTATGAATGGACTGAAATGATTGTTGATATAAGAAATTGTTGTGAATTTATGTGTCAAACTTATGCTAGGTCTAACATTAGTCTTCCATGTTTAAGCTGATTCGTCCTGATACTTTTGATCATTGTAATTGGTTCATTTGCCTGTGCATGGCTGTATGAGTGCCTTTTAATCCATTCTGAAGGAGATTGAGGCACTTGAATAATTTCGGTAAACTATTTTGGTATTACTTACATGAGTTGATGAAGATGACATCTGTAAACAGGAAATTGCAGTTTATGGGGGAAAGAATGCAAATGCTAAAGTGGGTCGTAAGGCTTCTAAGGAGAGGGAGAATCCTCTCATTGTTTCTTTAGCTCACAGGGGCATCAAGAAACGAAAAGCCGGTTCTTCTAGACTCAATGTTGAAATGAATAAGAACAGACCTTTGAAACCCCAGAAAGTTGAACCTTTAGTGAAAGAGGAGGGTGAAATGTCAGATGATGAAGAAGTGTATGAGAAGTTTAAGGAGGAGAAATGGATGGAATGGTGCGAAGAGATGATGGCTGACTCAATTAAGACATTGAATCGTCTTGAACGGTTGCAGACGATTAGTGCCAATCTTCCAAAGGATACGGTACGTCTTAGTCTTGCTTTTTTCATTTGTCTTTGTCACATTTATTTGTTAAATCATCCGTTTGATGCTGGTACTGTTAATTCACACATTTTGTCTTTCAGGTGCTTGCGAAAGTTAAAAATTATTTAAAGCTTCTTGGACGAAGGATAGACCAAATTGTTTTAGATAACGAGGAGGAACCGCATGGACAAGATAGTATGTATTTGTCCTGTATGATTTATTTTTCTCATTCCTGATTGCTTTTCTATTTACTGTTGCCCTCTCTCTCTCTCTCTCTCTCTCTCTCTCTCTCTCTCTCTCTCTCTTATGTAAATTTTAAAAAAATAATTTTTAAACACCCACTTTAGATAAGCTCGGGGATGGTATATGTATGGAATTTAATTCCATGCCTTGGATTTTGTTGGTTTTTAAGTTCAATTGAGTAAATATCTTAACAGAATAATCATCTGACCTTACATTTGACAAGCTCTAGGACTGCATATGTAACAAATTCCTTTTTCCTTTTCATGGTATGTGTTTTAAGTTATTAACATAGTGGTCATTTACAGAGATGACAAAGCGCTTATGGAACTATGTTTCTACCTTTTCAAACCTGTCTGGGGAGAGACTTCAAGACATTTATTCGAAACTTATACTGCAGCAGGATGAGGAGGTTGGGCCTTCCCACATCAATGGCTCTGCATCCGGTCCCTTTGGCAGAGACAGTGACCCTACTCCATTTTCCCGTCATGTGGAGAGGCAAAGAGGGTACAAAAATGTGACCAACTATCAATCTTTTGAACTTCAGAAGGGTCATGATACAGCTAAATCTGAAGCATGGAAACGAAGGAGGAGAGGAGAAACTGATAGTAATTTACCAGTTCAGGCCTCATCTCAAAGAATTATCAGCAATGGTACTCGGTTAACCGATCCAAGCTCACTAGGGATTCTTGGTGCAGGACCACCTGAAAATAAACGCGTTGTCAATGAAAGGCCTTATAGGATGCGGCAGGCAGGTTTAGCCCAAAAACAAGGTTTTGCAGGTATCAAGTAGTGTTGCATACAATAGGAAAGCAGCTGGTTAAAAAGTGAAGGCGACTGGCTCTCACCTGGGAGCACTTACGACTTCAGCCTATATATATTCTCTGGAATTTTTTTTGTCAACCATGGGAATAAGTTCTTGGAGATCCTACTTGGGTTTCTGAGACGATCGGAACAGGTCCACAAAATGGGATTTGCATCATTGAACAAGATGCAAGGATTGCCTGTCGTCTGCAAGGCTTGGGGAATTTTGCTGCCATATTTTTTTTATCTTTCGTTTTCTGAAGATGAGTTCGGTTGGTATTATGTTCACGTATATAGAGCAATTCAGTGAAAAAGTTTTTCTACTCATCTGATATATACATACAGAAGGAGAATGTATTACGCCTTCAGAAAGTGTACATTATCAATTTTGAAATAGTTGGTGGTTTTCTCTCCCAAGTTTTGGAGATTTTTTAATTGAATTGTTGATAAGTTAGTACTTTCCAATATCCATATTTATCTTTCATTGGTTATATAGCAAGAATAGATTAAAAATTCTGCCGAAGAACCATCTACCGTTTATTTTATTATTTATGGTTTTAGGTTACTCTTTTTATTGCGAAATCTTGATCTATTCTAATGTTATCCCATTTTCTCAACCTCACTCGCTACCTTGGCTAACTGCAATAGTCTGCGAATTCTTTTATTTGTCGTTTTAAGGGCTAATTCCGATAGTTACCAATTCTTCTATTAGTCATTTAACGAAGTGATTCGATGTCGTTTCGGTCAGTTAGGACGTTTTCTGGAGCAAAAACTCCTAGCTCCTTCCAAGTCAATAAAGATTTGGTACGCTTGTTCTGATAATGACCTTGTATATGAAACTCATCGGCCAGAAAAAATAAAGATTGGGCAAAACAAAAAACTAAGAATAAGTGATGATCCTTATATTTTTCATTGCATTTTAATGGGTGGCCCTTCTATTAATTCGGCTACAAATCACACGATGCTGCTGATATCTGATTTTTGCCATTTAGGAACATAAAAGAACCTGAATGAAGCCTTTCATACTATATATTTAATGCTCAAGAAATACTAAAGAGACAAGATTCATAAATCACTTTGTGTACCGCCTTTCTGATAAAGTTACTAGAATTACTTTCCTTGCCTCGGGTAGAATGAAAATAATAAAAAAAGAAGTGGCCTCACAAGTTTCAGGATCACAGACATCATTTGGAAAAAAAACAAACTTAGGAAAAAAACATACAGGGTAAATACAACATCAAAAGCCCTATGTGGTCTTGGTTCCTACAAAATAGGTGGCGGGCAGCCCTTTATCACGTTATCTTTCACATTCTTTTCTCAACCTCAGGCTTCTAAATTTCGTGAATTATTAATTTAGATAAATTCTTATATCGGAATCCATTTTTTCTATTTTCAACTAATTTCATATCCATACATTTTTCAAGTGTTTCTTGGGATTTCATGGACGACACTTACATTATCCTAATTTGTTCGGTTTACATTATTTTCTTTTTCCATTTTTCAAGTCTTGCTCGTTTAAATATTAAGTCAAATTGAAAGGAGACGTCGAATATCTTGATTAGTAAAGAAAGGTATACATCCACATCATTTTTATTATTATTTTTAACTGTCTGAAATTAGAGGGGAAAAAAAAAAGAGAGCATTCAATCGAATTTTAAAAATAAAGGATTCGTAGTTTAAGTATTTAAGAATATTTTTTCTGACTTTCGATATCCTATGTTCGATTCACCCTTTCCTCAATATCTCTGTATAAAAAACAAAAAGCCCCAAAATTTTAAATTGGAAATCCAATGCAGCCAACAAAAAGGCTATCTTTCGCCCTGGGTGTTCTCTTATCTGCCACGTTTGAGAAAAGGTGGGGCCCCCTTCCTGTGAGGTTGGTTGGCTCTCCCGCGCTCCTATTATAGAAATATATACTCACTTTGGCATTGCTCTCTGTGTCCAATAAAATTCTAAGCTTGAAGAGCAGCAGGCACTTCTCTGCTCAGCACAATATTCTCTTCCAGGGTAATCTCATAACTTAATGGGTCCTCTGCTCGTCTTCACTCCTTCTCTTTTGGTTGATTAACTATTAATATATCTATCCATCCATCTGTCTACACTTATTGGTCTTTCTCTGATTGTTTCTGGGTTGAGCTCAACCTTTGCCATAACCCCATCTTTTGCTTAATTTTCTGCTTGCAATTTTGTTATGATGGTTCTACCTCTATCCCTTTTGTCTTCATGGAATGGAAGATAGTTGTATTTGTTTTCGTTTTTCGAACGCGATGCAAATTTTAATTTTGTGTATCTGTTGTTGTTTGACCGGAATTTTCCATTAGCTTTTGTTTTGTTTATTAAACAATACAAATCCTCATGTTCTGATTTCCAGTCTTGTTTTATTATTTATGTGAAGGGTGTTTCTAGTTCAGTTTGAGTTTGGTTCAAATAGAATTTAATTCGATTGTTGTTTTTCTACAATAAACAAATAATACAGCTATCTAAATCCATATAAGTATTATGTGTATGTATTTATGTATGTATAATAAATAAAACACACACACACATACAGCTGTACATAAAGATGGGATGTCCTGTTGGAAAGGGCTTGTAACTCAAGTGGTTAAAAAACCTTTACCTGTCCTAGGTTCGATTCCTCCTTTCCCAATATCGCTTGTATAAAAAAAACAAGACAAGTATGTGGTACTACGAATTTGTAGTGTTTTTTTTTAATCTCTCTGTCCTTTCGTGCCACCTCTTATTGTAGGTTCAACATCAGTGCTACTTTTATTATAGTAGAGAAAATTGAAGCCACAAAGGTAGTCGTAGTTTCTTTTTAGGCCAGAGGGTTGCCCCTTGGAACAGAGGAAGCTCATGCTACTTTGACTGAAATAATAGAGAAAATTAAGAAAAATCAAGGCTTATATTTACGACTGCAGAAAATAATGCAAGTATTAACTTTCTCTGCTATTTTTCTTCTTTTGTCCATATTTACCACTCATACTAGTTCTTAACCTTGTCAGTCTCAATTATTTTCCTAAGGCCCAACAGACTAAGTCTCCTCATGCTAGTCCTTAGTCCAATTTTAGACTCATTATTAACCCTTGGTTCATTCTGTAAAGCTAAGATGAGTAGGTGGTACCACGAAGCACTGGTATTAAACTTGAGTTTGTGTATTTTGAGACTATAGAAAATGCACTGTATCTATAATGTATGTATGGGCAAATAGTCACATAGTATGGATGTGTGTGTGTGTGTGTGTGTGAAAGCATACATTTCTCCTCTAGGTATGGTTAACTTCTTTTTAGGGGCCTGAGGCTTAGTTCACACCAGGAACCTGCAGAACATTTATAATATATATTTTTTTCTGTCTGGCTGAGGTTAACTTGTTTCAAGGGGTGGTTTTGCAGCTGAGGGCCTGTTCAATCTGTGAACCTTCAGGGAGTGAAAAATGGACTATGTTTATGGACCCGGAAGGAACCATCTCTTTGTTCCAGGCCCGGTCAATATTCCGGAGCCAGTCCTTCGGGCTATGAACAGAAACAATGAGGATTATCGTTCTCCTGCTGTTCCAGCAATGACAAAAATTCTGCTGGAGGATGTGAAGAAGATTTTCAAGACTACAACTGGAACTTCATTTATGATCCCTACCACAGGTATCTCAATAACCAGATGGTTGTTGCTTTTTACTTATTTATTTATTTTAGTTTCTAATTTTTCAGGTTAGCTGATTTTGATCACATCTTATGGATGCAGATGTGAAGGTTTCTTTTTAAGATTTAGTGATGCTGCTAAGAAAAAGTTGTTTCTAATGTTTGAATATTATACACCGATTCGAAAACTAGAAGTTTTTTATGTTCAAAACTAGGTGAATTCAGTGTGAATGGCTGAGTTTAATAACGTTGCTCTATCATTGTTTAGGTACTGGTGCTTGGGAGAGTGCACTTACAAATACATTATCTCCTGGAGACCGGATTGTATCTTTCCTGATTGGCCAATTCAGTTTGCTATGGATTGATCAGCAGCAGCGCCTTAATTTCAAGGTGGATGTTGTAGAAAGTGAATGGGGCCAAGGTGCCAACCTTGACATTCTGGCATCAAAACTTGCAGAAGATACTGCGCACACTATAAAAGCAATATGCATTGTTCACAATGAAACAGCCACTGGAGTTACTAATAACTTAGCTCAAGTGAGAAGAATACTTGGTAAGCATATCTTTTGCTAGAGCGTAGATATGGCTGAGTTAGCTTTATTTTTCTATTCGTTATGTGCTTTTGTACATGTTTCGTCATAAGTTCTAAAATAGTTGTCTATCAACAGCCACTTATATGGAAGCTCCTGAATCAAATGCATATGTATGTGGCTGTCTATTATTTATCCGTTACGTCTTTGTTTATACATACTTTCATTTGTAGTTAATTTCTTGGCTACAAGCGCTTTGAAGATATACCATACTACATCTACGCAGTAAATAATAAGTCACACACATGATGCTGCACTGTGGATTTTCTCTTGAATATGCGTCATGGCGGTATCCATGGCAGAGCTGTAGAGTACTTCAGTTCCCAATAACATACATCCAAGCTTTTCTTTGGTTGTTGCATAACCAGATCAATTTCCTAGTACCCTGGCTATTTGCTAGTGTTTAAATTTGACTTGCCAAAAGTAGACATCAATAAGTTTTGTCATCTTTTTTCCTTTCACTCTGAGTTTTTCATTTTCTCTTCTTCTCAAGTTTGTTACTTTCCATTTAAGTTACCTTTATAAGTCGTTCTCATGGTATTTTATTAATCTCTCAGATGAGTACAGACATCCAGCTCTCTTTCTTGTTGATGGAGTGTCTTCCATATGTGCTCTTGACTTCCGTATGGATGAATGGGGAGTAGATGTAGCTTTAACTGGTTCTCAGAAAGCTCTTTCTCTCCCCACTGGCATTGGGATTGTGTGTGCAAGCCCAAAAGCTCTAGAGGCATCTAAAACTGCAAAGTCAGTAAGAGTTTTCTTTGACTGGAATGATTACTTGAAGTTCTATAAGTTGGGAACATACTGGCCATATACCCCTTCCATCCAGTTGCTGTATGGACTGCGCACAGCACTTGATCTTATTTTTGAGGAAGGACTTGACAACGTGATTGCAAGACACAGCCGTTTGGGAAAAGCAACAAGGTAGAACTTTGTTTTCCTGGTGTCCATATTGATCTCTGGATTTCATGTAGCTCAAAATTCAAAAACTAATTACAGGGATTGCTATTCGTGTCCCAATTTTGCGTGTTTGCTTGTATTAAGCAGTATATATTTGAACATTGCCTTCAATTTCCAACTGCAGGCTTGCTGTGGAGGCATGGGGCTTGAAGAACTGCACCCAAAGTGAGGAATGGTTCAGTGACACAGTGACAGCTGTGCTGGTTCCTCCATACATTGACAGTACAGAAATTGTGAGAAGGGCATGGAAAAGATATAATTTGAGCTTAGGCCTAGGCCTAAACAAAATAGCTGGCAAGGTTTTCAGAATAGGGCATCTTGGCAATCTGAATGAGGTAATGTCATTTTCAATTATTCAAATCTTACATATTCCAAGCATGATTAAAAATTGGTTGGAACTTGGAAATAGAAAAGGAAATGGACAGATCTTTTTGGCTTAACTGCATAAAGCCTTTTCACCTCCCTCTCTCCAACACGATGAGTACCGGTATGAGAGAATACATAAATATATGTAAATATACTTTCTTTCACTGAGGATTATAAATAGCGCCGAATTCTCTACTTATCCCCAAAGTTCTGCTGTGATGGCAAGAGAAACATCTTCTATAACTTTTACTGGTTCGTTCTCATATTGTTTTTTTTCGTTGCTGAAAGTGATACTTGGTCTAACATGTGAAGATCACTTGGGAAGTTTGCATGTAAAATGAATCTGATACAGCACCACCCATTCATTGTAATCTTCTCACTTTTTGCTATTTAAATTTTGTTCTGTTTCCAGTTGCAATTGCTGGGTTGTCTTGCTGGTGTCGAGATGGTACTTAGGGATGTGGGCTACCCTGTTAAGCTAGGAAGCGGAGTTGCAGCTGCTAGTGCATACTTTCAGAACAACACCCCTCTGATCCCTTCCAGGATTTGATTTTCCGTCTATCATTGTAATTTATTTTCCTCTATGCTTTGCGTCAGGATGTACTGTAAATAACGCGTATTTGTTCCTCTCCTTGCACTCTCTTGAGGCTATCCAAATTCCCTATTTAATACATGGTCTTTTGGATGTTCCTATGTCTGTAATTTGAGTAGAATCTTTTGCTTGCTCATTTTATTCCAATTTTTCTTGGTCGTAAAATGTGTGCGATTAGTACTCTCTGAAAATCAAATTTTTGCTATTCGGCTCGGTTAGAAAAATGCAACGAGTTTTTGTAGCAGCTGATGAATATCATGAAAATTTTCTGTTAACATAAACATGACTCTGTTAATGCTTGCACAAACACGACTTCCTTGGGAACATGACTTTGTTGAAAACTTTTCAGCAGTACTGTGATGGGATTTGTTAGTAAATTTGTGTGATCGTTGATAACATGAAGTAGGAGAGAAGTTGCTGAGCATCTCAGTCCTTTCTCGAACTTTTTAGTGTACCCATTTTCACTGGTAATTTTCACTGGTATCTCTTCCATTTTAGTCTGAGAAACACCAAGATGACACAAGTTAATCAATGTTCTCATGTCTGCAGACAATTCAGTGAGAGAAGAACAATTTGACAATAGTAACGTCTGAAGATTGTAGAGAGTGCAAACTATAGCAGGTGGCCTTTTGATTTCAGTCCAAGAGAGATTCAAGTAACGCAAGTGAATGAGATTACCAATAGAGCTAGGTAACTCATAAATGTTGCCATATAGTGACAATGCTAGCACACGCAAAGATGGCAATAAATCATGTAAAACACTTGTACTTACATATATATTTAAATGCTGATTTGTTTTTAAAGCTAGGAAGGTTCGCAAATGCTTAATCTGATATAATGACTTAAATTTTGCAGCGCAATCAAATTGTCCTCTATCATACGACTCTTTTGCTCCCCTCCAACATCACACAATATTTGGCAGACACGGACATAGCCAAGTCATTGATGAGAATGATGTTATATTTCTATTTAGATCGGTGCACTAGATATTAAATTTTGTCGCGTTTGATAAGAATTTAAATTAGGTTATACCTTGAGGCCCAAAACCTTGTGAAATAAGGAAAACTTTGAAGCCAATTAAGGGGGTCATATTTATTTCTTTTTGCATGAACCGTTGCTTGATGAGTTGAGTGTTAATCAAGTCGGTCCTTGGTGATGAGTAGAGATGACTTGACCTAGCCCTATATAAGCTTAAGACCCTTCTCTCGTTAGACAGGTTCTCTAAACCTAATCTCATCATAAAGAGAGAGCTGAAACAGTTTTTGTGAGAGAGCAGAATTCTTGAGCCGTTTGTGTCTTTTGCCAGAGTTGCTGCTATTGCGATTGAATGAGTACTAAGATCGTGTACCCAAGGAAGATGGTGCCAGGTATGTCTTCTATGTATTTCAGGTTGTGTGAAAGATCATGGACACTTATATAGAAAATCTAAAAAATGAAACATGATTTCCTACTTGATTTTTGAAATAATGATCGTTACTAATTTATCAAAGTATTTTGTATTGATCTCTTCCATTGTTTTCTAAATCTCAGCTTCATGAATTAAACTTTCTGCAGCCCAAAGTAGAAACATAGCTTCCTTGTTGAACTCATAGCCCTTCGGAAAAATTGCACAATAAGTAAAGCATCGTTTCAAATAAGTTGGGATATAATAGTAACTCAATCTTAGAGCTGGAATAATATTACATTCGGCATCGAGTAGCTCCCAAATATTGTTGTTCAATATGCCATTCCATTCCTCATAATTTGTGTTGAAACGTACGAGATCTCCAAATGTTTTTGCAGCTAAAGGCAAACTGTTGCACTTACGAGCAATTTTCTTACCAATTTCTTCTAGGTTTGGATTTGCACTCAAGTTCCCACTTGGAAATGCATGTTTTGAAAGTAACAGCCAACAGTCCTCATTAGACAGTTGTTCCAAATATTGAATAGGAACAGTGCGCATGACAGATGCAACAGCTGTGTTACGTGTTGTTGATGCTCAAAATGGTTAGGCCAAGATTGAGTCCAACTTAGTGATGAGGTGTGATGGATGATGGATGAAGGTGAGGACCTTCACCAAGTGTGTGAGGATTTGGGAAAACGATAAACATATAAAAGACAAGATATACGTGGTTCACCCGAATGATGGGCTACGTCCACGGAGAAGGGTGTTCTCATTATGATAATGTTTGTTTACATTTGTACAAAGGGATTAGACCCAAATATAAAGATAACAAGTGAGATGCCCAGCCCAGTCCTGGGATCCAGAAGAGAGAGAGTCCAAGGCCCAAGGGTCAGGATCCAAGACCAAGATCCGGATCCTCTTCTAAGGAAAGAGCAGTCTTCTTTTATAGGTGAGGGGGAGTCTTCATCTCTTGTAGTTTTCCGATGTGGGACTCCTCTTGCTTTGCTTAGAGTTGTGACTTGTGGTAATGCTTCTTTGGCTAAGGTGATGACCTCTCAAAGCATGGCACTCGAATGATCTAGCCTAGCTAGTTGCTCGGTCAGTTATGGTACAAACAGTAGTCCCCCAAGTTCTCGAGTAAGAAGGTACTTCTTGGTTGGGGACTTGTAATTTTAAGTGCACTGGCCGAGCAACACCATAGTTCATCTTCCAAGCTGTATAGTGCACTACCCATAGTCCCCCAAGTCCCCGGGTAAGAAGGACATTTGGAAGGGAGAGAACTTGGCACGAGGGTGCCGAAGGTGAAGGGGTTGCCGAAGGCACAAAGCTTGCATGTCGCAAGGCAATGTGCCTAGGCACGAGGGTGCCGAAGGCATAAGAATTGCATGTCGCAAGGCGATGGGCCTAGGCACAAGGGTGCCGAAGGTGAAGGGGTTGCCAAAGGCACAAAGCTTGCATGTCGCAAGACAATAAAGCTAGGCACGGGGGTGCCGAAGGCAAAGGGGATGCCGAAGGCACAAAGCTTGCATGTCGCAAGGCAATGTGCCTAGGCACGAGGGTGCCGAAGGCATAAGAATTGCATGTTGCAAGATAATGGGCCTAGGCACGAGGGTGCCAAAGGCATAAGACTTGCATGTTGCAAGACAATAAAGCTAGGCACGGGGGTGCCGAAGGCATAGGGGATGCCGAAGGCACAAAGCTTGCATGTCGCAAGGCAATGTGCCCAGGCACGAGGGTGCCGAAGGCATAAGAATTGCATGTGGCAAGGCGATGGGCCTAGGCACGAGGGTGCCGAAGGCACAGAGCTTGCATGTCGCAAGGTAATGTGCCTAGGCACGAGGGTGCCGAAGGCATAAGACTTGCATGTCGCAAGGAAATGGGCTTAAGCACGAGGGTGCCGAAGGCATAGAGGATGCCGAAGGCACAGAGCTTGCATGTCGCAAGGCAATGTGCCTAGGCACGAGGGTGCCGGAGGCATAAGACTTGCATGTGGCAAGGCGATGGGCCTAGGCACGAGGGTGCCAAAGGCATAAGACTTGCATGTCGCAAATAATAATAATAATAATAGCTCTTTTTTGTCTTTTTTTTTTTTTTGGTTGTTGTGCTCGGGAGCTAGGCCTTCGAGGGAGCCAGGTCTTGAAAATTTTAGACCTCGGGAGCTAGGCCTTCGAGGGAGCCGGGTCATGAAAATTTTAGACTTCGCCACAATTCCTCCATGGCCCTTGCCGTTCGGCAAGGGTCTAGCCAATTTTTTTTTTTTTTTTTTTTTTTTTTTTTTTTGTGCTCGGGAGCTAGGCCTTCGAGGGAGCCGGGTCTTGAAAATTTTAGACCTCGGGAGCTAGGCCTTCGAGGGAGCCGGGTCATGAAAATTTTAGACTTCGCCACAATTCCTCCATGGCCCTTGCCGTTCGGCAAGGGTCTAGCCAATTTTTATTTTTTTTTTTTGTTGTGCTCGGGAGCTAGGCCTTCGAGGGAGCCGGGTCATGAAAATTTTAGACCTCGGGAGCTAGGCCTTCGAGGGAGCCGGGTCTTGAAAATTTTAGACTTCGGGAGCTAGGCCTTCGAGGGAGCCGGGTCATGAAAATTTTAAACTTCGCCACAATTCCTCCATGGCCCTTGCCGTTCGGCAAGGGTCTAGCCAAATTTTTTTTTTTGTTTTTTTTTGTTTTTTTTTTGTCTACAAGACCGTGGTGAGCTGACCCATTGGCAGGCTAAGGCTTGTGTAAGCCTCTTCAAAAAACTGAATGACCCATGCCGTTCGGCAAGGGGTTGAAAATGGGACTTGGGTTATTCGAAAGCCCCATGGGTTTTGCCCAAAGAATGAGTTGAGCCTTAGATGGGTTTGTAGCAAGATGGTCGGGTGTTGTGTGGGCTCCTGTTTGTTTTTATTTTCATGGCCCTTGCCGTTCGGCAAGGGACCAAGCTGGCGTGGGTAAGGATTTGCAAGGGTTGGACCCGAGACGGGCCTTGGCCAAATGATAAGAGGAGAGTAGGAGCTAGGGTTGCGCCGTATGCCTTCAACAATTCGATTTGGAGGGAGCACGAGCAGCTGCTGGCGAGCTCATCTTGGCGAGGTCATCGTGTGAAGGAGCTAGCTACCTCTCAACGACGCTGCCGATCGGCAGGGCTCGGCTGAAGATCCGCCGCGTGCGACGGGGCAAGTCCCAAGCTGCAGAGGAAGATTCGGCAAAGTCAGCTTGGTTCAGAACCGATTTTGTGAGGCTTTAATTGTATTTGCTCAACCCTTGCCGAACGGCAAGGGTGGATTGAAATTTTTTGAGAGCCTGTGGTGTCTTCGGCAAGAGGGCTTGTGAGGTTTTGGCTTGGGCTGCGTAGCAACCGTTTGGCAAGGTGTTTGAACCTTCATCATTGGCTGTGCTGAAGGAAGGCTGCTTCGGCAAGCAACAAGGTCTTGGGTGTCTTGTGAGATGTTGGCAGAGTGGGTTGAAGGAGGACCATGTCCAGCAAGTTCTCAAGCTCTCGGCACTTTTCAGTCAATATATTTTTTTCCACTTTGTATAAAGACACACCTTGGGTGTCCTGAGAAATTTTCCAAGTCGATGTCGTTTGACAGAGCTGTAAGAATGGTGTCGTTGGCCTACTGGAATTCTTATCAGTGGTGCCGTTCCTGGTGGGACAAGGAATTAGCGAGCTGGCCCGGAGCTCGTATCTGTCATTTGTTGTGGGTGCAGATGCTTTGGTACGGAGAGTCTTCAAATATGAGATAATCTGGAGTTGGGTGTGGTATCTTGCTTCAATCTGGGACTGCCGAACGGTACTTGGCAGCATTCGGAGGTTGATATGGCTTCTAAAAGGCATTGGTTGAAGCTAAATTATTGGAGATAAGCTTAGAAAACTGGGTGCCAATCTAGTCCTCGTATTTTGTCTTCAGATAGATGGGTTTATGGTGGCTTTAGTACGGGCATTCCATGCAAGCCATGCAAAAAATGATATTTTTGGTGAGTTGGAGTATTGGGCCACTACCAAATTGGAACTTTTTCAAAGTGAATGAATCTGAACAGCTGTTAGACATATGCAATATTCATATTGTTGAATGGGACTTCGTAGTGAATTATTAAATATTGCATGCTTGCAACTATGTTGAAATAATTCAATATAAGTATAGGAATCTTATCTCATAGTGGGGATGCACGGGCATTCTTTAGATTAATTGGAACAGTGTTCTGCTCCTTGGCCATGCAAGCAACGGAAGATGGTGTTCTTTATGGATGAGAATATTGGGCAATCTCCAAAGTCAAACTTTAGACAGTGTCTGATTGGTGGGTGGCTTCGGCAAATATATGTCTTCAGCTGGTTGATATTTTGATGACTCATGATTGCTTCAGCACAAGTATTACCGAACGGCAAGTTGGGGGACGTTGATCAAAGGGGTGCCGAAGGGCACGGAAGAAGGGAGAACGACAGAAGCCTTTTGTGTCATTTCCCACAGACGGCGCCAAACTGTTGATGCTCAAAATGGTTAGGCCAAGATTGAGTCCAACTTAGTGATGAGGTGTGATGGATGATGGATGAAGGTGAGGACCTTCACCAAGTGTGTGAGGATTTGGGAAAACGATAAACATATAAAAGACAAGATATACGTGGTTCACCCGAATGATGGGCTACGTCCACGGAGAAGGGTGTTCTCATTATGATAATGTTTGTTTACATTTGTACAAAGGGATTAGACCCAAATATAAAGATAACAAGTGAGATGCCCAGCCCAGTCCTGGGATCCAGAAGAGAGAGAGTCCAAGGCCCAAGGGTCAGGATCCAAGACCAAGATCCGGATCCTCTTCTAAGGAAAGAGCAGTCTTCTTTTATAGGTGAGGGGGAGTCTTCATCTCTTGTAGTTTTCCGATGTGGGACTCCTCTTGCTTTGCTTAGAGTTGTGACTTGTGGTAATGCTTCTTTGGCTAAGGTGATGACCTCTCAAAGCATGGCACTCGAATGATCTAGCCTAGCTAGTTGCTCGGTTAGTTATGGTACAAACACGTGTTGTCACGATAACTGTACTTCCCCTTGCCCCAAAAGCAAAAGGACTACGTAGGAGATTCCAATCATGAATGTTGATAGTATTTATCTCACATTGAAAAGTTAAGGGATCTAGTCTGGGTTTATAAGGAGTTGGGTTACTCCCCCCATTGCCAATTGGTTTTGGGGTGGAACCTCAACTTCCTTTATAGTATTAGAGCAAGGCTTCACGTGTTGTGCCCAACGGCCACACGTGCTCTCACGCCACCCAATATGTGTTGTCCATGTGTTAGGCTTGAAAGTTCGCCACACATGCCAAGGCGTGTTGAGAGTATTTGTCCCACATTGAAAAGTTAAGGGATCTAGCCTGAGTTTATAAGGAGTTGGGCTACTCCCCCCATTGCCAATTGATTTTGGGGTGAAACCTCAACTTCCTTCATCATTGAAAGAATCTTCGTTTTCTTATATTCCAAAAAAAGACATTACAATCTATTTATACACAAGGTATATGAATGTAAACCTTTTAGTTACTACATAACGGAAATGTATTTACAAATCATAATGCAGAAACAATTACATGCTGGCATTCATTAGCTTTAAACCACCCATTACTAGTTAGGACTATGGTAATTGCCTGAGCGGACGACAAAGAATGGGAAGCTTGGAGAGTAAGTAGCGAAACCGAAGAGTGGAAAGATCCTTGGTTAGAACATTGGAAGTAAGGGAGACTGCACCGACATTATCACACCACAAACGTGTGGAGGTTCATACCACTTCCATGCCCAAGAAGTAATGCAAGGGACCAAGATCTTTCTTAAAAAATTGACGGCCCAAATCAAGAATGAGCTGAGTAATGTGCGACCCACTATTTTTGTAACTAAAATGTCATCAACATAAATCAACAAGTAGATAGTAATAGACCAATGAAAGTACATGAATAAGAAGGAATCGGCCTTAGAAGCAATAAAGCCCAAATGCTCAAGATGAGTAGAAAAACATTGAAACCAGGCACGCGGAGTTTGTTTGAGCCCATATAACGCACGGTTGAGTTTACAAACATGTGTAGGATATTGTGAATCAAGAAACCCAGCAGGTTGCTTCATGTAGACTTCCTCAGTGAGAGAACCATGGAGAAATGCATTTTGGACATCAAGCTGGGGAATGGACCACCCAAAATGAATAGTGATGGCTAAGATAAGACGAATGGTGGAGTGATTGACCATGGGGCTGAAGGTCTCGACATAATCCATACCTCTTGTTGATGAAAACAATTGGCCACCAAACGGGATTTAAACCATTCAATGGACCCATCAGAGCATGTCTTGATATGAAAGACCCATTTGTTGGGAAGTATATTCATAGTAGGCTTGGAAGGAACCAGAGTCCAGGTGCCAGCTTTCTGTAAAGCATTAAATTTTTCGGCCATGGCCTTGCGCCAGTGTTTAGACTTTGGACCTGACTAAAACAAGTGGGCTCAACCAAGTGATTAGTAATAGCAGTAAGATGAGCATACTTAGGATTAGGCTTACAAGTACCAGCCTTAGCATGTGTGAGCATAGGATGAGAAACAGATTCACTAACCTGAGGAGAAGGAGGAGCTGGAGATGGAGATGCAGCAGCACTTGGTGAGGTAGGAGAAGGATTGGCAGACCCTATTTTTCCTTCCATTGCAGCATGGGAGGGAAAGGTTAAAACATTGCGGTGGGAATCATGACGGTAAGTCTACAAAGTAGGAGGAGAAGTAGCAGGCTGTGGAATAGGAGGAAGATGCGGTGATGGAGGAGGAGGCCCAATTTCAATTGCGACCTCAGGTGGACTTGGAGAGTGAGCGGCCAAAGGAGGAGTGATGATGGTGTCTTTAAATGGAAAACAATGTTCATAAAAAACAACATGCCTAGATAGAAAAACACGACCAGTATGCAAATCAAGACAACGATAGCCATGGTGATTTAAAGAATACTCTAAGAAAACACACCGTTTTGATTGAAATTGAAGCTTATGTTGATTATATGGACGTAAATAGGGAAAACAAGCATAGCCAAAAACTTTAAAGAAATCATATTGAGGAGTCTTATGAAACAACCTGTGATAAGGAGAAACATTTTGAAGCACACGAGTGGGCAAAAGAGTTAGCCCAATATGGTAGAGGCATGGAGGCATGAGCCAAAAGAGTTAGCCCAGTTTCAACTAGATGACGATGTTTACGTTCTGCCAAACCATTTTGTTCGGGGTGATGGGGGCCAGAAAATTGATGGTGAATGCCATGGATATGGAAAAAGGATTGAAATTTTTTATTTTTATATTCACCACCCCCATCAGTCTGAACTATCTTAATTTTAGCATTGAACATGTTCTCAACCAAGGTTTTGAATTGAACAAAAGTAGCAAAGACATCGGATTTTAGTTTTAGGGGATAAAGCCATGTGTAGCGAGAAAAAGCATCAATAAATAAAACATAATAACGAAAACCATAAAAAGATAAAGAGGGAGAAGTCCAAGCATCTAAATGTATTAATTCTAATGGAGACAAAGCAATAGAGTTGGATAATTTAAAAGGTAATTTTCTACTTTTGCCTAAAGGACAAGACTGACCAAACAAATGAGAAAGAGGGCCTTGAAGAGGCAAATTATGATGCGAAACTAAATAATTTAAAACAGCTTTGGAAGGATGACCGAGTGGTGAATGCCAAATTCCATTAGCCACCTTAACACCTAAACATGCAAAGACACCATTGGAAAACTTTGAAGATGAAGGAACCAGAAAAGGATATTGGCCATTATCACTCCGCCCTTGGAAAAGGATCTTCCAGTCTCTAAATCCTGTACACAAAAGAAATTCGAATAAAAGGTGAAATTACAGTGGTTATCTTTGGAAAATTGATGAACAGAGAGAATATTAGCAGAAGCATTAGGACAGTAAAAGGTGTGAGATAAAGGATACGTAGGAGGAGAAACATAGGATGTGCCAACTTGGAGAATTCCCAAACCTGTACCACCAAGCATGCCATTAAAGTTGTCAGTTCCCCGGTACTCTTGAGGATGAGAAAGCTGACTCAAATCATTGGTGATATGAGAGTTGGCACCTGAATCAGTAAGCCACTGAGAAGAAGAAGAACAGCCAAGGGGAGCAGCAATACCAGCAGAAGATTGAGTAGCATAAGCATTAAGACGTTGAGCCGGGACTCGGCCTTCATAGGAAAGATTGAGACAGTTGAAGCAATCAATAGCAGACTGACCATAACAGGTGCAGATTTGACATTGCAAGGGACCGGGAGCAGCAAAACTAGGAGGCGCCGATGAAGAAGCACCAACAGAACCACCAGGAGCAGCATCAAGAAGACCAGCAGCAACCAAAGCTAGGACAAGAACTAGAAGAAGAACCCAAATTGGAACCACGAGAAAACTGCCGCGAGAAAAACCAGAAAAACCACGGCCGCAACGGGGGGAAAAGGAACCACGACTGCGGAAACCACCATGACCATGAGCAGCAACGAGAACGGTAGCACCAGTGTCACCAGGAGGTGGTAGAGATTGAAGATGGCGTTCCACACTTAAAAGAAGAGCCTCCAACGTAGCATAGGTGATGGGAGTGTCAAAAGCTTTAGCAGAAGCAATAATAGTTTCATATATGGGCCCAACGTTATTCATAATAATGGTGACAAGATCATCATCGTTGAAAGGAGAACCAGACAACGCAACAATATTAGAGAGAGCATTGACCTTGTCAAGATAGTTTGCAATGGAAAGGTCACCACGAGTAGTCCACATAAGATCACTGCGGAGTTGCAAAATACGATTGTGCCACTAAGAAGCGTAGCGGTTTTCCAATGAAACCCAGGTAGTATGAGCAGAAGTTGACAGAGCAACAGTAGACAAGATAGTGGAAGAAAGAGAAGAACTTAACCATGAAAGAACTTGTTGGTCTTGCTGGATCCAGTCTTCATACGCAGGATTAACAAATTTAGTGAGTTTACCTTCAGCATCAGTCAGAAAGGCAGCAGGACAGATGCTAGAACCATCAACAAAAGAGAGAAGATTGCGACTGCGAAGCAAAGGAATGATCTGTGCACACCAGGGAGGGAAATCGAGAGGCTCAACGCCAGATTACTATGCTTGGATTCGGCATCAAGATTGGGGAACCTACTGTTATGTTTGCTTCCAAAAACAATGCTTTGGTTTCTCAGCCCACAAGGTCTGTCTCTTTTGCTATTCTGCCTCGTCGCCTGACTTCTACAGAAAAAGACAAATTGAAGTGTGATCACTGTGGTGAAAAGAGACATACTATCGACACCTGCTGGGCATTGCATGGGGTACCAGATTGGGAGAAGGAGCGGAGGCGTTTAAAAAGGGAACAACTAGATAGCAAAGCTCATGTGACTATTGTCCCCACTTCTGTGGCTGACATCACCACTGGGCACGGCCATCTCACTACTACTCCTCCTTCGACTTTGACTGCGGTCTCATGCACTCCAACACCTCCGCCTCCGCCTCCAGGTAACTTTGGCAAGGCTTTCCATGCCCATGATACCCGCGATACAGGTTGGATTATTGATTCAAGAGCTTCTGGACATATGATGTATAATTTTGCTTTATTCTCTACTACTCTTCCTCCTCATCGTGATCATGTTCGGACTGCTAATAATGTTGCTGCTCCTGTCACCAGGGCTAGTTCTATACTCTTGACACCTGCTTTACCATTGGACAAAGTCTTACTGGTTCCATCTTTGTCTAGTAATTTATTATCTATACTACAAGTTACTGAACCGTTAAACTGCGTTGTACTGATGTATCCGTCTTTTGTCTTACTACAAGATATCCAGAACCGGGAGATCTTTGGTCGTGGTACTAAGAAATGGGGCTTTATTATTTAGATGATGTGGCAACTAGTCGGGTTCTTCATGCTAGTAGCACTGAAACTTCTCAGCATCGCCGAATTTGGTTGCTCCATTACTGATTTGGTCATTACTCCTTTGGATATTTACGGCATTTGTTTTCTGCATTATTTAATGGTGTCAACAAGTCTGCTTTCCAATGTCAGACTTGTATTTTAGCTAAGGGTCATCGGGTATCCTACCCTCCCATTTGTAATAAACTGCTTATGCCATTTGATTTAGTTCATTATGATGTTTGGGGACCTTCCCCTATTTCTACAGTCTTGGGAGTTCGTTGGTTTGTATTATTTGTGGATGATTGCACTCGTATGATGTGGTTATATAGGATGAAAAATAAAAGTGATGTGGTCGAAATTTTTCAGCATTTCTATCAGATGATTCATACTCAATTTATGCTATCAAGGTTTTTCGATCTGATAGTGGTGGAGAATTTGTTAATTTAGCGTTATCCCATTTTTTTTTTACACTAAGGGTGCACTCCATGAGACTACTTGCCCTCAAACTCCACAACAGAATGGGATTGCTGAACCTAAAAATGGGCAGATCCTTGCTGTTGCCCGTGCTCTGCTGCTTGGTGCGTAAGTTCCAAAGCGGTTCTGGATGGATGCTGTTACCTGTGCAGTCTATCTCTTGAACTGTCTACCTTCACAAGTTTTGGATTTCCAAACTCCTATGCAGGTACTAATCCATCATATCTCTGCCTATTCTATGCTGACTCTGCCTCCAAAGGTGTTTGGTTGTGTCATCTATGTTCACCTCCATCAGAATCAGAGGAGTAAGCTGGACCCATGTGCTCTCTGTTGTGTCTTTCTGGGTTTCTCTTCTCATCAGAAAGGCTACCGATGCTATTATATATGTCTCTATGCATGTTACCTTTATTGAGGATGAAATGTTCTTCTCTAATACACCTGAGCATGTCCTTCAGGGGAAACTGGTAGTGAAGGACATAACTGGCTAGATTTACAAGGAGGAGTAGTATTGGATAGTTTGATACAAATAGAAGAACTGACCGAACCTGCTAAACTTGCTACACCAGCCGAACCTGCTACACTAGCTGAACCTGCTATTTTAACTGATGTCACTACTGTCACTGAACTGATTGCCCCCCATGAAGCTTCTCTGATAGTACCCAATCAAGCTCCCATGGATATTCCTGAGGTAAGTGCTTCTATTCATACTTTTGATAATTCTTATGTTTTACTGCCTAGACGGAACCATGGGGTTCCACCTGATCGTTACTCACCAGAAGGCAAAACGAGATATGCTATTGCCCATTATGTGTCTGATCATAGGTTATCTCCTGAGTGCAAAGCGTTTGTGACCAGAATGGATAGTATTAAAATTACAACCCGTGTTGAGGAGGCATTTAATGATCCAAAGTGGGCTGAAGCTATGACTATTGAAACGGAGGCATTGCAAAAAAATAATACATGGGACATTGTTGATCTACCAAAGGGAACGAAGCTTGTAGGATGCAGATGGGTGTTTACAGTTAAATATAATGCATATGGTACTGTGTAGAGGTACAAGGCAAAATTAGTAGCTAACATAGGGATATTTGTTGAAATGTCATCTTAACTTATACCTTAGTTTCAATTTGTCACCTGAAAATTTTTTTTAAGTGAAATGTCACCTGAATTTTTCAAAATCCATGATTTGTCACCTGAGTTTAACATCATCCAATTTTCCATTTATTTTCAAGGGTATTTTAGTCTTTTCATTTTCAAGGATATTTTTAAAATGGAAAAAATTATTATTAAAAAAATGAAGCTAAAATGCAAAAATGACTGGGGGTTAAATCTGAAAAGATATATAATTTTTATAATTTTCAAGGGGTCTTTTCATAATATTTTTAAATAATTTTTCCATTTTTAAAATATTCTTGAAAACAAAAAGATTAAAATACCCTTGAAAATAGTTGGAAAATTGGATGATGTTAAAATCAGATGACAAATCATGGATTTTGAAAAATTCAGGTGACATTTCACATATTTTTTTTTTCAGGTGACAAATTGAAACTAAGGTATAAGTTTAGGTGACATTTCAATGAATATCCCCTCAAACATATGGAGTTGATTATCATGATACTATTGCACCTGTGGCTAAGATGAATACTGTCAGAGTTTTGTTGTCCTTAGTAGTAAACTTGGATTAGACCCTGAGGCAATTTAATGTACAAAATGCATTCTTACATGGTGAACTAGAAGAAGAAGTGTACATGAGTCTTCCACCAGGGTACAGGGTTACTAGTGAAACGGGAAATGTGTGCAAATTAAAAAAGGCATTGTACGAGTTAAAGCAGTCTCCTAGGGTATGGTTTGACAGATTTACTACAGCTATGAAGAAGTTTGGTTACCAACAGGCCAATACTGATCATACACTATTCATTAAACATAGGGCTGGTAAGGTGACTTTGTTGATTATTTATGTTGATGATATGATTGTGACTAGTGATGATACTGTAGAAGTCGAGGAATTGTAGAAGCATTTAGCTCTGAATTTGAGATGAAAGATTTGGGCAGTCTATAATATTTCTAGGAATGGAAGTAACTCGATCTAAATATGGCTTATTTCTTTCACAAAGGAAGTATGTCATGGACCTGCTAGCAGATCCTGGAATGCTTGACTATAAACCAGCTGATACACCTATTGTTGAGAATAATAAACTTGGTGTTTATGTGGATCAGGTCCCAACTAACAAAGTGTTGAGGCCCAAAAAATCTAAGGCCGGGCCCAAATATATTTCTAACCTAGTACGACACCTAACTTGGGAAGAAACCCGACTTGGGCACGCAAGAGTTATTCATATGTGCTTGCACACATGCCACGCCGAGCAAATAAGTAACACGCCACTTTACAAGCTTAAGTGGGCTCAAGCCACACGAATGCTTGGGGCTTGCTGAGTGGGTTGTGGCATGGATGGTTACGAGTATTCACAAGGCCCATTGATGGTCCAAGGAGTGGAAGTTTTGGGCTGCTTGGGAGCACCAAAACTCAAGCCCATTCCTTGAGCCCAAACATATGGGTAAGCATGAGAGTGATAACCCAATAGCTCATCACCTCAAGAAAAGGCCCAAACATCTTAGAAAATATCCAATAGTCATAGCCCACAACGCTTGGAAATATCCCACATCAGTTAAAATGTCCAGCACCTTGTCAAAACCAAGGCAAACCCATATGCACAGATTGCTGGAAGTAAATCACCTTTTGACCAGCACCTTTACCCATTCTTTCCGTTGCAAGCTTTGGTGAGAAAACAAGAAGGAAAAGTGAGTGACGCCTCACCCACATGGAGAAGTCTAGCTGCGTGAAGGTCTTAGAACTTCAAAAAGCATCGTGCCTACATGCTCAGGCTGGGAAAGTTTCACCAAATAAGATGGAATGGAAGAAAGTGAAGGAAAAAGGGAGAAGGTGGCTTGATAAAATGAAGTGTTCTGGCACCTATAAAAGGAGGCACCTTCTATCTAGCAAAGGAACTAATGGAGAGTACACAACATCCTTACTCATTGTTGGAAGGTCTAATTTCATGCTATGTTCTTCCATCTTCTTCCTTTCTTTCCCATAAACACATCCAGAGAGAGCAAGCATCACCTCTCACCTTTGGAACCCTTCGATTTCAAGCCATGTTCTTCCATTGCTTCCCTTTTTCTCTTCTGTCAAGCCACTTAGAAGGCTAACGAAACTTTCGTCAAGCTGTTGGAAATCTGCTAAAGCCACCCATGCTTCCATCTTCTTCCTCTATTTCCCATAAACACATCCAAAGAGAGCAAGCATCATCTCTCACCTTTAGAACCCTTCGATTTCAAGCCATGTTCTTTCATTGCTTCCTTTTTTCTCTTCTATCAAGCCACCCAGGAGCCTGACGAAAGCTTTCATCAAGCTACTGGAAATCTGCTAAAGCCACCCATTCTTCCATCTTCTTCCTCTCTTTCCAATAAACACATCCAGAGAGAGCAAGCATCACCTCTCACCTTTGGAACCCTTCCATTTCAAGCCATGTTCTTCCATTGCTTCCCTTTTTCTATTCTGTCAAGCCACTCAAGAGCTTGACGAAGCTTTTGTTAAGCTGCCGGAAACTTGCTCAAGCCACTCATTCCTCTTCCTTTATTCTTTCCTCTCTTCCTTCAACAAATCCTCTCAAAATTCCCTCTCCCCCATACTTCAAGCCTCTGTTTCTCATAGGAAACCCATGCCTTCTCTCTCTCATGCTAAACTCATGAATGCTCAGCTCCCATGCCACAAACTTCTCATGCCAAGCCATAATATTTATCTGTAAGCAACTATTGGTTTTGTTGGTGAAGGAAGCCAAGGTATTTCCTAAGGCTCCACGAACCTTTCGAAGCACTCTTAAGGCCTAATCCTTGAACTCAGACACATGGGCAATTCCAGCCATTTGCTCTTTGCAGCAGTCTAAACCCATTTGAAGTTGCAGGAATGAAAAAGCCCTTACACAAAGAAAGATACCAAAGGCTGGTTGGGAGATTGATTTATTTATCATTGACACGCCCTGATATTGCCTATGCTGTAAGTGTTGCTAGCTAATTTATGCATACACCTAGTGAGGATCATATGGCTGATGTGATGCATATTATGAGTTATTTAAAGTCTGCTCCTGGGAGAGGTTTATTATTTAAGAAAAATGGCCACTTGGATCTAGAAGGTTACACTAACGCAGATTATGCAGGGAATATTACAGATAGACGTTCTACTTCAGGTTACTTCACCTTTGTTGGTGGTAACCTAGTTACGTGGCGTAGCAAGAAGCAAAACGTTGTGTCTCGGTCCTCTGCAGAGTCTGAGTACAGAGGGATTGCCCAAGGGGTTTGTGAAATACTATGGTTGAGGTGGTTACTTGCTGAAATTGGGTTTAGACCGAATCCTGCTACAAAGCTCCATTGTGATAGCAGTCTGCATTTGAAATTGCTAATAATCTGGTGTAACATGATTGAACTAAGCATGTAGAAGTTGATCGGCATTTCATTAAGGAGAAGCTGGAGCATAAGTTAAATTCTATACCTTTTGTGCCTTCTTTAGAACAGCTTGCAGATATGTTAACCCATGCCATGTCAAAGTGCCAATTTGAGAACTCACTTGACAAGTTGGGCATTATCGATATCTATGCACCAACTTGAGGGGGAGCTTTGGCGTGAGTCAACGTTCCCATTAGGAATAGCATTTGTTTCTATTAGGAATAGAATTTATATTTTATTGTAATTATCTAATTTGAGTAGAATTAGGAGATTTTGTACATATTTCCTATTTGTAACCACTCTGTATGTACTATATATATTCCTTCTTGAGAGAAGAATAAACATATCAGTTTAAACCTTAATTATTTTGAGTAACTATAGTGATGAAAGATACATCGGTGTTGATTCCATCATCAGATAACAACAATTTCATCAACTTTTCTTTATCTTCATCCCTACCATATGCACAAGATTCCTGAACCAAGGAAGTTGTTGGAGTCCTTGGAGAAACCTTTCCCCCAACAACTTCTCTCAAACCAAGGACATCTTTTTGTTTTGCAAGGTGTTCAAGTCTTCCTAACAAGTCTTCTATCCTACAATTCATGTCTTGATAAAAATGATTAAGAGAAGTAGAAAGGAAGTTCCACACCTGTGTTTGACAGTTTGGTTTTCATCAGCTTCTACCTTGCATCTCAAAGCTTCAGTCTTGATCTCATCCAATAGGTCTTCTGCATCAAAGACAACATCTTGAAGCTCGTTGAGCCACTCTCTCACATAACATTCATTCAGCAGAGCATTAAGGCCCAACAGTGTTATCTTAAGTTTCTTCACAAGCAATTCATCAAGTTTCTTTCCACCGAACAAGTCCATGAATTCGCGCGAACCAATGTTGTTGCACAACACCTACACAGAAGCAGAGAGAAAAGCCTCTCAAACCAAAGCTCCAGCCAGTTTTCAAGTAATGAATATCAAAAACTCTTTAGCTAAAATGCAGGTAAGATCTTAAGATTATATACCTCAACTTGTTGACTTGGAGTCGCCCGAGTGTGACTATTAATTTTTTTTTTTGGGGGGGGGGGGGATGGTTGGTTTCGCTTTGTTGACACTTTTTTCTGTGCTCGTAAGTGGATGGGGTCAACAAACTCAACTCATTACAGTGATGGAACTGTTGTATATGAAATGTGCAAATAAGGCAAGACATTATGCTGCTTTCATGCTAAGCAATGATTATTTCTTTCCTTTTGAGTTAAATCACCATAGACAACTATAGTCTTAATGTAGCATAACCTCTTCACAGCAAATTTAAGAATGACATAATAAAACTGTTCACTTGTATTATACTTCCAATTGGCATACACCACATATATTGTATAAGAGGTGCTTAAAATCAAGAAAAAAAAGTAAACAAAATCGAATTATCCAACGGTTTGATGGTAAGAATTGGCGCATTAAAAAATTTTAGCCTTATTTTTAAGGATTTAGATGTCTAACCACTTGAGCCTCTTTGAGTAATGCTTGAACTCCCTCAAGTGTTAGAGTGATTAAAATCTTAGAAGTCCAGAAAAATGGCTTAAAGCCTTTATGACCTTGTCCAAATCAGTAACCCTAAAATTAAAACCCAAATCCCATTGAACTAATAGAAGGGAGGAGAAAGAAAGAGATGGGAGAGGGAGTGAGAGAGAGAGAGAGTGTGGAGAGAGAGAGATGCGAGAGACAGAGTCTCTCTGTCTGTGGCCGTGGTGAAGGCAATGCGACGAGGTGGGAAGAACAAGACCGTGGAGAGAGCTAGACGCGAGAGACAAGAGATACAACGGTTCAAACGAAAACCATTGTGAAAAATTGTGAAATAAAATCAGAAAACCACATACCCTAAACCACAATGCTTAAAAACCCCTTTTAACAATGGTTACGTAATAACCATTGTGGAAGAAACAACTACAACGGTTTCGGAGCCAACCGTTGTGTATTCAGCGTTGTCTTTTGAATATTTGTAGTAGTGTTGGAAGTTTGGTTTGGTAATGCAAGGAGCTTGTAGCTCAAATGGTTAAGAGCATCTACCATTAATGCATCTGAGGTCCTAAGTTTGATTACCCCTCCCTAATATTGCTTGTATAAAGGTTTTTTTGGTAATTAATACTCTTCTTGATGGAATCAACAACTAAAGCCTTAGAAAATCGCTCGTAAGCCTAAACAAGCACAACTGCCAATTAGCAAAAAAGATGCGAACCAAATTTAAAACCAAGACAACAAAAGCCTTAAGAACTGCTTGTAAGCCTGAATGAGCACAATTGCCACCCCCTTAATTAGCAAAAAAGAGGCAATAGAGTACTCATATATGATTAATTCCATTTTTCGTTTTAGTTGTATTTAACTTATTATGCTTTTTCACACATTATAAATAACCAAATAATTTCCCATTTGCATTGTTTTTTGGAGGATTGACGCTTAAACGAGTACTTAAAAGGTAATTATCAACACCAAAATTTGCTAACATATCTGCGACATAATTACCTTTCGAATAAATATGAATGCAAACAAATTTCATCTTCTTAATGCGCCACAAACAGTTCTTCCACTCCGTATGAAAAAAAATCAAGGAATGGAATAAGAGGTAGAGGAGAAAAAATGAACCACCAAAGAAAAATTAGTTTCAAGCCAAAGATGCTTCCAATATTGTTGAGCCAATTCTTAACAACTAAAATGAGTTATTAAAAATAGCAACTTTAATTCTCGCAAGTGCACGAACCGTTTATAGTATAGCTTATGTAAATACGAGGTCGATCCCATGGAGAATGGTAACTTGGTTCCAAGTTAAATTACTTAGAATGCTAGAAAAACTTAGAACAAAGAAACTGACTAACTAGCTAAAGGCAACGTCGAATTCAACAATGCCTCTTGCTAATTACTCAAGGTCTAGGTCAGAATCCTAGCACCACACATGCACTCGAACTGGGGGGTTTTGTTGTTGAAAGAAAAAGAAGAAAGTGAAATGAAAGTGCTCGAAAGTAAACACTGGCAGCAATCAACAAGTTGTGAAACAATGATTGTGAGGTGTTAGAGCCTTGGAATCCACCACTAGTTTTCCCATCCAAGTTATGAATGCATAGAAACTGACTCAAGCTTCATCAACAATAGATTATCGCATACAAGCCTATGGTATCTAGGTGCAGGATGCATGATTCTCCTAAGGCATGTGATTATGCATGGTATCTACACAACACGTGACTCTAATATGCAACCTAAGCATGGAATCCACTTAGAATAAAGCATACAAAAGTCATTAAGCTCCTTGAGAATATGATAATCGCACAAGTCCTAGAACATGGTATCTGTCCTAGTCAACCTATGGTTATTAACCCCTTGAATGATTCTTAGGCTATTCATGTGTTGCTTGTGAAAGGAAAGTAGAATTGGTGAATCTAAACCCCTTTCCCAACCTGTGCTAGATGCATAAAATCCTAGTTAGCTACTCCAAGAAAACATACATCAAGCACATAATCAACTGGAGATTAACAACTTGATAACAAAAGCAAGGAAATCAATTAACTATAAAATCATCCATAACATTGAATATTCATGACTAGGGCTTCATCCTAAGCCCTAACTAAATGCATTAGTTAGACATAACTATGAATACAGAAAATAAGAAATACATAGATAGGATAAAGAGAGGAGAAGAACTAGATGATGGCAGCAAGGAAGTTCCCAGGACAGCTCCAAGCTCCCTTGACAGCTCCAAGCTCCATTCTCTCTTTGTGGTGAATCTGAATGTGTGTATGAGAGTAATGGATGAAGTGAATATGTGTGTCTGACCCCTTCTCTTGAATGAGTGTGCAACTCTCTATTTATAGAGTGCAATTTCATCCTCTCCTTTGGCTGGTGAAGCACACCTCTCTTAGCTGCTCCCAACTGCTCCAGCTACCCATACTTGCCAACTGCTCTAGCTGACATACTTGCCAACTGCTCCAGCTGCCAAATACATGCTTTGGTATGGTGTCTTTATGGAAAGATTGACTTTTGTTCATCTTTCTGAGCTTCTGAGCTGATTTGACTCCCATGTGTGGCTGCCCATGTGTAGCACATGGCTCTAGGGATGTAGCCACATTAAATGTGATGGCAGCCAACATGACATTTCTGTGGACTTGGTTCAGTCTTTGACGTGTTGAGGGCTCCAGATATATCCAATTGGGCTGAAATTTGGATATGTTATAATAATCACCCATTGGAACAACTTCTATCAAGGATGTCTCCTCATCCGACCTGTGTAAGTTGCTGAACTGTGGCCTGCAAGATGACCTACGAAACTGGACTGACAAGGAGTGTGGCTCAAATTGGTTTTGTCTTTAAGCTCATATTCCTCTTGTGCCACTCAGCCCTTAACATGCATGAATTGTATCAAATGTCATCCCTTGCTGTCTTAACCTACAAAACACACAAACATAGGTACGAGACTCAAAATAAAGAGAAGCTAAACAAAATTACTAAGCAAAGAAGGCATGCAAATGTGTGAAATTATGACCTTATCAAATATCACCCAAGAGACTTTGATAGCCTCAAGAAAAGTAAGAAATTAATCCATAAGAAGAAAACTATGGCAAGAACAAAAAGAACAACAACAGGCCAGGGACACACCACACTTTTGGAGAAATTAATCCGCAAGAAGACAACTTTGTGAAGCTTTCCAAATCACCAGGCTTTTCCTAGGCTGAACAGCTTTATCCCAAATAACCTACTATGTAAAAGATTTAGTGGGCTTTCCCATGTTTCGCTTTAGTTGATTTTGTGTGTTTAGTTTGGTCCCCACATTCGGGTTGGTTTTGTTACGGGGTTTGGTTAGTTATCCACCATGTTGTTTACTTCTTCTTTTAATAAATTTCTTCGCATACCTTCTAGGTTACATAAAAGATATATAGTTGCGATATCGTTGAACTGTATGGCAGGATAACCCGAGGAACAATGTGTGTGGAGCATATATTTCGGTGATGAATGAGTGAGTGACACATGGAAAAGGAAAATTCCCTATGTCAATTAATTACCCTAATTGAATCCTATTTAAGGAAATTATAATTGATTTAAGATGAAAATATCTCCTTAAATCAAGGATGATATTTCCATCAAATCTCCTTGATTTATTCAAATCTCCTATTATGGGTAAGAATAATCCTAATTAAATAAAGATTATTCTTCAAACTCTAACTCCCAAGGAGCACTATAAATACATGGCTGATTTTTACCCGAGAAACCCTTCTCATTCACGCCATTTTTTTTTCTCTCTCTCTCTCTGTCTCTGTCTCTGTCTCTCTCATGGCTCTGGCCACCTGGTTCTTTCGTATCGTAGAGAAAACTCCGACCTTCATTGTTATTTTTGTATCTTCCTAAAGATCATCTAACTGACTTGGGCATCAGAGGACCTTTGGCCAACACGCCCCGAGTATAGTCTATATACTCCAAACTTTTTCACAGGGATCGAGGGAGAAGAAAGAGAAAGAAGTTCGAGCGTAAAAGAATCTACGTACGAATATTTCCCGTGTGAAATTTTGCTCGAACATTTTGGTGCTCTCATTGAGAGCACGAGTTATACTCAACGCATATTCTCGAATCAAAGGAATCTGTTTCCTCTTACTCATCACTCAACCGAAGCATTCCAAACAACCATGATTCGAAGTAAGCGCATGAGAATCAAGGCCACCGGGATGACACAATCCACAACAGACCCTGGCCATTGCAACAGCGTGGTGTCTAGCCAACCACCACCCTCCATTATTGAAACCACGAATTTTCCTCCCGGCCCAATGGCAATGGGCATGGCTCCACATGCCAGCACCGTGGCTACTGCCACTGCTCTAGCAGTCGCCTCCGGTCCTCTTTTCGGCCTCATGGTTGAGAGCAACTTTCTGATGCACACCACAGTGCTTTACACGGCCTCGCAGCCAGCACCACCTTTAAGCCGCTAGGACCAGTAACCACTCCAGCAGCTGCCATCGACATGGCCTTGAGCTAGGATCTGAGGCTCATCACCACGATGAAGCCACAGTGCACAGTATAGCCACCACTCGCTGCCATCGACATGGCCTTGCGCTTGGATATGAGGCTCATCACCACGACGAAGCCACAGTGCACAGTATAGCCACCACTCGCGGCCATCTTGGCTCTGCCACTAATTACGCCCCAGTCTTAAAGCAAGTGCTGCCATTCCTTTCTTTGCTGCCACGATCAACTTTTGCACCTTTGTACACTTTCAACAAAACCCAAGCCGGTGTGCAATTGGGTTCTACACAATTCTCTCCTCCTGATCCATGTAACGAAGCAGACCTCAGGCAGATGACTTGGTCCGAGACCTTGGCCTTGTATCCCAAGGCGAAGAGAGAAAGATGGACAAGCTCACCAGTAGGCAGTTTGAGAGGTCCAAGGCAAGTCGAGCATGAGCAAGCAGGCAAGGAGAAGGACAAGAGCATGTTGCTCAGCAAGGCTCATTGTGTTGATACCACGAGTCAATTTTGGCTCCTTATCAAATGTCGTTGAGCTAGGGTCTTTCTCAGAAGTTGAAGTAAATCTCATCTTCTTCTAGGGTTTGCTTTGAACTGCTTTGTCTTCATTCATTTGAGCCTTTGAAACTGTAAGGTTCTTGCTTTGACCTTTTGATACTTGAGCCTCCTTACTTTGAGATTTCAAAACCATGTTTAGAGTGATTAAAACCTACAACTGAAAAAATGACGGTTAATTAAAAAGAACGATGTAATATTAGATAGAAGACGTCGGTAGAGAAACATAACCGTTATGCTATTTCTTTTAGCACGACGGTTGTAAACCAACTTTGTGGCATAGTTATTATAATGACGTAAACAAGAAAAAGCAGTCGTTTTATTAAGAGTGAATACAGAAAAAAAAAACGCTCAGATTTCTCTCTCCCACGATTGTTTTTGAAAACGGAGTCTTGTTTCCAAACTCTTTCTTTCATGGTATCAAAATTAGAAAAACCTTTGTAAAAAAAAAATTGAAATGATTTTGACAAAAAAATAAAAGAGAGTGAAAAAAAACCTTTGGCGTGCGAAGAAAGTTTGCTTCCGACATAAATTTTGGAGATTTGGAGATGAAGAAGAGGAAGATGACTGACACGCCGCTTTTGGGAACTGAGAGGAAAACTGAGAGGAAATTGAAATATTTTATCGGTTAGAGAGAACCTAAAAATTTAGATCAGGTGACGAAATAGTTTATATACAATCGCAAAGTTCAATAACACGACGGTTTTGTTAAACAACCCTAGTAGGTCGTTAAAATGACGCAAAAATAGTAGAAACCTACGTGGTTAATAATAAAGCCAAACTACTTTTAGAATTCAGTAACTGACATGGTTATTTATAGTTTTACACGACAAAAGTTTATTTTTGATGACGTGATATTATAAATTAATATGTCGCTTGGTTATAGTAAATCAACATGGTTGATAATAAAGTCAATGACTTTTAGTATTACAGAACTGACGTGGCTATTTGAATTTTACACGACAAAAGTTTACTTTCTCTGACGTGGTATATGCTACTACTGCGCTATTTACGAAAAAAAATGTCACGGTTAGTTTGAACAACACCGCGCTCTTTACGAATAAACCCTATATGTAAAGAGAAATTGGGGCTTTTCTTCACTTCTACTTTTCTGAAGGTACGGATTTGCGTGGGAGGCAATAATTTGGAAATTGATGTGTTTGTGTCTCTCTCACCTCTCTGAAGGTCCAACATACACAAGCATCATCTACTTCCAAAATATTGTCTTTCTCATGTTGGTGGTTCGATTGTGATGAGGAACATAGCTCCCACTGGTAAGATGTTATATCGATTGTGATGTGTTTACTCCGTACTTGTCATTTTATTGATCTACCGTCGTAGGCTACTAAAATCCAGAAATTAAATCTAAAAAAGCAATACAAATTTAAAACAACGATATTCAGAAAGGACATTCGTATAAAACAAATACACGGCGGTATATTTCACTTAATGACGTGGTTAGTAGAAACAACCCACCGCTATATTCTAAATTACCACCCTAGTATGTCTTTAAAACGACGCTAGAATAGTAGAAACTGACGTGGTTGATTACAATTTTACACGTCAAAAGTTTCTTTTTACTGCCGTGGTATATTAGGTTAATACTGCGCTTAATAAAAAATAAGCGTCGTGGATTTTTCAATATTAGAACATGCAATTTATAAAAGGACCGTCGTGGTTAGTAAAGATTATTTGTATAAATTTGTCTTTTCACGCGTTCTTTCACTTTCATTTTTCACTTAGGGTTCCAACTTGAAATAAAGTCGCATTCTTCTGGCACTTGGCAGCCAAATTTTCAGTTCATAGCCTTGCCTGCCATCCTCACTTTAGGCCTTGGCTCTCTCTCACCTCTTTGGAGGCAATAATTTGGATGTTAATGATGTATGTGTTTTGGAGTAAAAACACACACATCGTTAAATTTCAAAAAATTGTTTTTCTCAAATTTTCTTTCACAAAAAATTGTCTTTCTCAAAGCTTGTCGTCGTCAGTTCAGGCCGGGTGTGGTTTAGAGGCAAATAGTTTGGATTTTGATGCATACGTGCCTTTGTGTATCTCAAAGACACATACGTCATCAACATCTAAAATATTGTCTTTCTCACATTGGTGGTTTGATTATGGTGAGGAACATAGCTGCCACTAGTAAGATTTCATATCTCTTGGAATCTCATTTTAATTTCTCTGTGATGATGGTTTTCTATATAAACCGTCGTGGTTTTTCTCAATTCTTATCATTTTGTTGATCTACCGTCGTAGGCTACCAAAATCCAAGAAAAAAAAATCTTTAAAAGCAAAAAAAATTAAGACAACGGTTTACAGATAGGGGCAGTCATATAAATTAAATAAATACGACGGTACTTTTCACTTAACGACGTGGTAAAATTATATTATATGACTCTCATTGAACAAGCTGACATGGTTATTACTAACTTATACGGACCATCGTCGTGTACTAACTTAATACGTCTTATATAGTAAAACTACGACGTGGATATTATTGAATTTAGGTTATCTACTATTGTAATAACCCGATCCTTAATTAATTTTTAATTTTTAATTTATTCAAATAAAAGACGATTTTACCCCGGGAATATTTTATTGGGTCAAAAATTGACTTTTTGTTTAGAAAGGAATTTTGGGATTTCAGTTGAACCATTGCATAGAGCACATTGAGATGAGTCCATAGACATGTAGTGGGCTCAAATCGGAGTTGTAACGAAGAAGTTACGATCAAAAGAAGTCTATTGGCATAATTGTAAATTTTTCGAAGTTCAGATTTCTTAAACCCAAATTTCTTCTTCCTCTCACGAATTTCACGAACAGCCATTTTCAAACAAGGTTTTCTCCTCCGTACAGCCACCAAATCGAGTGCCACTTGCAAAATCTTCATCTCTCTCTTTTGTTTCCATACATACCTATATCCAGCCTTGGTTCCAAGCGAATCAACCAGAAAATTGGGCCAAAGTTGAGCCCAACAACGGGCAGTTCGGAAACCAGAATTTTCAGTGGCCACCGACGCCATTTCCGACCAATTTCGGCTGCCACAGCTCAGGCAATTACACCCAAAATACTCTCCTACCTTCCCTTTGTGTTATCCCTCGAAAGCCCAAAAAGGCTTGGAAAGTAGGAAATGAGGTGATTACTAGATTCAGTAGTTTGATGAGAAATAAAATTATAGTTTTTAAGAATGGCACCAGGATTTAAGGGTAATTGAGAAATAGTTTTATAATCTTTAATCCTTTTTTTAATAGAAATATATTTGTTTTAAAAGCGACCATAGGTTCCCAAGGTTGCCTTCGGAATACATGTTGCCTTCGGATTAAATGTTGCCTTTGGAAAGAATGTTGGCTACGGAATAAATTGTTGCCTTCGGTTATGATAATGTCCACGAACATAATAGTTGCCTTCGGTTGAGTCAGCACGCGTTTGACAATGCCCCACGAGTTTCGGGGATGGTTGAGTCCGTGCGGAGCGAGGAATGTGGATCAGGTTGACTAAATGTCTCCTGAATCCTGTGAGTATTTTAGCTCAGGTTGACTTTGTGTTACCGAGGCCTGCGAGGACGTGTCGTTTAGGTGGTACTAGGAATTGAGGGAAACTAAAGGAATTGACGGATATAATAAGGGCACACCTACATGGTAGGGAAATCTTTATTTTCAAAGTTTGAACTAATGTGAGAATTTTGTAAATGTGTGAATTACTATATAAAAATAAGTATGCGTGCCTGTTTTCAGTATGAGTATAGTACGTGTATGTAATTGAGTTTTCTAACTGTTTTTATGGAGGGGTTAGTATGTTCATATGTTATTTTCCAAACCTTTATTTTTGTTCACTCACATTTTTCAATGTTTTGCACCCCCAGGCAATAGTCGTGTACCAGAGTGCCACCACATGGCAGTCACCACTCTTTCTTCATCCGTTTCACTATATATATGTAGGATTTCTTTCGTGATCGAATTATTCTTGTAAATTAATCCAACTAGTATTGCTCTGAGAAATTGCCCTAGGATTGCTGTAACGACCTGAGGCCATTTAGTTTTGATATTGGATTGCTGGAAATTATGTTGTTGCATGCTGAACGGTGGAGATATATGTATATATTGCTTTTTGTACGGGTGGAAATATTTTGGGAAAGAGTTACAAGGGACACTCTGCTAAATTTTAGGCAAAAGTCAAACTTCAAGAAAATTTAGTTTTTAGTTAGATGGGCAACTCAGTCATTTGTGCTCTACACCCGCCAAGTGTCGAACACGCACAAGGTTCGACTCAGATTCCAAAGTGGAATTTGGGTTGTGTCCTGTCAACTATTCTAGTGTCGTGGGTTCTTTACTACTCTATACGACAGTAGTGTTATAGATACTGTTGTAGTACACTCTCACATAATACGTCAATAAATTTATCTTTACTATCGTGGTACATGACTTTAATACAACGCTGTTTTGTAATATACCAACGCGAATCCCATTAAAATTATACGACGTTGATTAAGAACAGTTGGTCATGTTTATCTGGGAGTTAACACGGTGGCTATTTTAGCAAACTGTCATTTTTACTTTCTACGTCGATGGCTTCATACCTGATGTCGTTGTTTTTGGGGTAAGAGTTTAAGTCTAAAGAAAACCTGTTTAATAAGACGACGCTTTTTAAGTTGGGTGCGTCATGTTTTAGAAATATCTAAACGGATCTCGATTTTTTAGGTGTTTAAGTTACTTATCCACAACGATTTTCTATTACCGTTGTCTTTCTAATCACAACGACGTATTTTGTTCTACCATCGTTGTTTTCTGGTCGTTTTTTTCTTTTTTTGTAGTAGTGTGTGAGATATTTGACAAACAAACTGGTGCTATTGATTAGTAATCCAAATGTCAGTATCCAAATTAAGTTTGGCAATAAGATTTTTTGTTTGTTTGCTAAGTAGCAGAAGCATGGAATTATTTAGTATTTAAATCTCCTATAATTTTTTCACATACTACATGTCCAAGCTGTACCATGTAATACTAGGTTGAGGCCAATAAGGTTCTTCTTGTAATTGTAAAACTTAAAGTTTAGTAATGAAATATAGTCCATGCCAAATGATATTAGACGTAGAGTGCTATATGTGTATGGTATAAATTTTGTTATTCTTGTCTAGTTTGTTTTAATGTTCCAAAAATGTTATGTATTGTTTTAATAAAATAAAAAAAATAAATCATTAATATTGGCAATAAAAGCATGAATAGGATTAAAATGAAAAGTATGTCTCCAAGCAGTTTTTAAGAGTGGAAAAAAAAGAAGGGTCATTTAACCAAATTTTCTACATTTTTAAATATCTAATAGGGGCATGAAATATGTACCATTTCTAAATTAAAAAATGATAGGACTATGATCAGAAAGTTCTAACAACACAACATATTGAATGGACCGACCTTACGGTTTAAATCTTTCACACTTGGCATGATCTTGGCTCTCTACACTAGACTTGTACGAGTATCTCGTGAGTGATGAAAGTCGAAAAATTATTCAATCATCTCGATGTGCCATGTTCTGCACTGCAGGTCCCACAAAAGTCGACAGAACACGTGAATGATGAAAGTCGACAAACTATTTATTGAAGATATGGAAAGATTACAAAATATATTGTACATTATTTGTTACCTTGTATAGGAATAGTCAACTTCTCTGTTAAGGCTTGTACAAATTAGTGCCTTTAACTTAGGATTTAAATTACCTTCCTTAGGTAGTCTTATTGGCTATATATATTGGTCTTCTTCTGTATTGCAAATACATAACAAATATACGAGATATTATTTTTACATGGTACCAGAGCCTGTATTGATCCATTAAAAATTTTCATTCTTCCTACGTTTTTTTCAACCATGTCTGACACTGCCTCCACTGCTTCTTCCAAATCTAATGGGAAGAAATCAGTCAATAAGGACACGCCGCTGTCCACAGAATATGCGGCTTCTTCTCCCCTTTATTTACATCATTCTGATAATCCTGGTGTGATTCTTGTTACACAGCCGCTGCTTGGTGACAATTATCCTACATGGTCTCGCGCCATGAGGATGGCTCTTGACGCCAAAAACAAACTTGGGTTCATTGACGGTAGTATCGCCAAACCTGAGGATGCTTCAACCAAATTTCATCAATGGACCAGGTGTAATAGCATGGTTCTATCTTGGATTGTTAACGCTCTCTCTCCCGAGATATCTAATAGTGTTATCTATACCGCTACAGCACGCGAAGTTTGGGACGATCTCCGTGAACGTTTTTCTCAAAAGAATGCTCCTAGGATTTTTGAGATTCGTCGCGCCATTGCCAATCATACACAAGGTAACTCATCCATAGCCTCTTATTATACTATTTTGAAAGGTTATTGGGATGAGTTATCTTCATATATTTCGTTAACCTCTTGCACTTGTGGAGCCTCTCAAACTAGCATGAATCACATTCAAGAAGAGCATCTCATGCAATTTTTGGCTGGGTTGAACGAATCTTATTTTGGGGTTCGTAGTAATATGCTTCTTCAGGATCCTTTGCCAACTGTCAATCGTGCCTACTCCTTACTCTTACAAGATGAACGCCAACGTTCTCTTCAACCTGTAATCACAACATCTCTCGATCAATCTGCCATGGCGGCTAATCGACTGCAGTCTCAGAAACCATTTTATCATTGCAAATTTTGTGATACCGACGGTCACTCAGAATCTCGTTGTCGCAAAAATCCTGCCAGCAAAAATTATATGTTTTGCACATTTTGTGATACAGCAGGGCATACACAGTCTCATTGCAAAAAGAAGAATGGGACTGCCAAGACCAATTCTTCTTCCTCACGTACTACCTCTACTGGTTCTTTTGTCGCAGCAACCACTAGCACTCCAGCTGCACCAACTCTAACTCATGAACAATACAATCAATTGATTGCCATGTTGCCATCCAGTAAAAATAATTCTATGGCTAATGTTGCAGGTAACCCATTATGTTTTCATTCTTCATTCAATCTCAGTTCTTGGATAATTGATTCCGGCGCCACCGATCACATGGTTTCTAGTTCTAATATGTTAGACAACATGACCACTCTTAATACTGCTCCTATTAAATTACCTACTGGACAAACATCTAATATTACTCATATTGGCTCTTCCAAACCCTTACCCTCTTTACCTTTACATAATGTCTTATTGGTACCTGATTTTCGTTTTAATCTTCTCTCCGTTAGCAAACTCACTAAGCTACTTAATTGTTTTATTACCTTTTATTCTGATCATTGTGTTTTGCAGGACCTGAGTTCGAAGAGGGAGATTGGTAAGGGATTGGAACGTGGTGGTCTTTATTATTTGGCTCCTGATGTACCCTATATTGCTAATTCCGCTGTTGCTTCCCCGAGTTTCAATCTATGGCACTGGCGCTTAGGTCATCCATCTAAATTTATCCTTCCCCACCTACAAAATTTTCATTCTACAATTTCTATTCCTAATAATCATGTTTGCACCATTTGCCCTTTGGCTAAACATTGTAGACTTTCTTTTCCCTCAAGTACTATTTCAACGAATGCTTGCTTTGATTTGATTCATTGTGATGTGTGGGGTCCTTATTCTATTCCTGCTCTTTCTAGTGCTAAATATTTTTTAACCATAGTAGATGATTATTCTCGTAGTACTTGGCTTTATTTAATGCAACATAAATCTGAAGTCACTACCTATCTACCTCGTTTTTTTGCTATGATTAAAACACAGTTTAATCTCACTATTCGCCAAGTTCGTACCGATAATGGAATTGAATTTTTTAATCACACCATTAAACATTTTTTTTCTTCACTTGGTGTCATTCATCAACATAGTTGTGTGGGAACACCGCAACAAAATGGCGTTGTTGAGCGCAAACATCGTCATCTTTTAAACATTGCTCGTTCTCTTCGTTTCCAATCGAATTTATCTTTATCTTTTTGGGGAGATTGTGTTCTTACTGCTACATATTTAATTAATCGTTTGCCCACAAAAATTTTACAAGGAAAAACACCTTATGATGTTCTTTTTGGCAAGTCGCCATCTTATGCACATTTACGTATTTTTGGTTGCCTTTGTTATGGGCATAATCTTTCCCCTCACTCAAAGTTTGATAAACGAGCCACACCAGGCATTTTTATTGGTTATCCACCTTCTCAAAAGGCTTACAAAATTTATGATCTTCACACTAAAAAGGTTTATACTTCACGTGATGTCACTTTCTATGAAACTGTATTTCCTTACAATTTATCCCACACAAATACCATGCCTAGCGTCTTACCTCTTCCTATACCAGAATTTGAGCCATCTGACCATGCTACTGCTTCCGCACCTACACCACCCCTTAACCCCATTACAGAGACCACACCTTCTCCGTCTCCAATTACCAACCATTCCTCCCCAATATCACATACTTCTTCTCTCCCTCCTATTCCGTCCTCCTCTCCTCCATCTATCCCAACACCGTCTGACTCTACTCCCCTTCCTCCTCGCCATCGAAAGCCACCAGGTTACCTTAGTGACTACCACTGCTACCAATCTCAAGTTGATCTTCCTTCTTCAACTCTGGTTCAACATGGCACCAGGTACCCTTTATCCCATTATTTATCTTATGACAAATTCTCAATTAAACATCAAAGTTTTGTTGCTTCTATTACTACCATTGTTGAGCCTAACACTTTTGATGAAGCCACTAAATATCCTGAATGGCGTAAAGCTATGCAAAGTGAACTTGCTGCCTTGGAAGCTAATCATACATGGACCCTCATGGCCTTGCCTGCTCATAAAAAAGCCATTGGCTGCAAGTGGGTCTATAAAATAAAACGGCATTCTAATGGCACTATTGAACGATACAAAGCTCGCCTCGTTGCCAAGGGATATACGCAAATGGAAGGGATTGATTATCATGAAACTTTTTCTCCTGTTGCCAAGCTTACCACTGTTCGTGTTTTATTATCTTTGGCCGCTGCCAAGGGTTGGTGTCTTCAACAATTAGATGTCAACAATGCCTTTCTTCATGGTGATTTACATGAAGAGGTTTACATGCAGCTCCCTCCAGGTTCTCACGGCAAAGGGGGAAATATGGTGTGCCGTCTTAACAAATCACTTTATGGATTAAAGCAAGCTTCTCGGTGTTGGTTTGCAAAATTTTCCAAAGCATTACTTGATGCGGGATTTTCTCAATCTAAAGCAGATTACTCCCTTTTCTATCGTCACAAAGGTAAGTCATCAATTTTCTTACTTGTATATGTCGATGATATTATTATTACAGGTACCGATACTGCTACTATATCAATTATCAACAATTTGTTGCACCAACGTTTTCATTTAAAAGACCTTGGTGATTTAAAATACTTCCTTGGGATAGAAGTGTCTCATTCTCCAAAAGGATTGTATTTGAGCCAACGGAAGTATGCACTTGACATTTTGAAAGACTCAGGTCTTATTGGTGCACGTCCTACTTTCTTCCCCATGGAACAAAATCTCAAGTTAAACAATGAAGATGGAGAACTATTACATAATCCAGAAACCTATAGAAGATTGGTGGGTCGCTTGATATATCTCACCATCACCAGGCCAGACATTGTTCATACAGTTCATATTTTGAGCCAATTCATGCAAAGCCCCCGTACAACTCATAAAGATGCTGCAGATCGATTATTACATTATTTGAAAGGGACTCCAGGCCAAGGGATTCTGTTATCATCTTCTAATAATTTTCAATTGAGAGCCTACTGTGATTCTAATTGGGCTAGCTGTCCAATGACAAAGAGGTCGACTACAGGTTACTTTGTACTTCTTGGAGAAAGTCCTATCTCATGGAAAACAAAGAAGCAAGATACTGTATCACGCTCATCAGCCGAAGCAGAATATAGAGCGATGGCTATGGCAACTTGTGAACTCCAATGGTTACGATATTTACTTTATGATCTTGGTATGTCACACACCACACCAAGCTTACTTTATTGTGACAACCAAGCTGCTTTATACATAGCAGCTAATCCAGTATATCACGAGCGCACCAAGCATATTGAGATCGATTGTCATGTTGTTCGAGAGAAGATTCAAAATGGTTCTTTACGTACTGCCTATATTCCTTCAACGGAGCAACTCGCAGATGTCTTTACCAAGTCTTTAGGTAAAGATCAATTCCAACGACTCAAAAACAAGCTGGGTATTCTTGATCTCCATACTCCAGCTTGAGGGAGAATATTGAAGATATGGAAAGATTACAAAATATATTGTACATTATTTGTTACCTTGTATAGGAATAGTCAACTTCTCTGTTAAGGCTTGTACAAATTAGTGCCTTTAACTTAGGATTTAAATTACCTTCCTTAGGTAGTCTTATTGGCTATATATATTGGTCTTCTTCTGTATTGCAAATACATAACAAATATACGAGATATTATTTTTACACTATTCAATTATCTCTCTCCTCAGCTTCCCATGCATGCATGTAATTTTGTACGTACCTTCATGTGTTCAACTGCATTATGAACACCTAATCTGCATATGCTGGTGCGTTGATCTTATTGTGCACACGTATGTAATATGTGTATATCATCTGCATGCTGTACTGCTTCTGCTCTATAAATTTCTCTAGCCTTCCTCCTTCCCTGTTTGCAATATATAGTAATAGAGAGAGAGAGAGAGAGAGAGAGAGAGAGAGAGAGGTGAGGATGTTGAAGATGGTGGTGCTGAAGATGACTTTGTTGTTGATGGTAGCTGCGGCAGCATTAACTGATGCTCGCTTGGACATATTTAAGAGGCAATATATGCTAATTACCAACTCGAAAGAAAAACCAGCATCAATTCCATATAAAGATTGCATCCAATCCTGTGAAACCTGCGCTTGTACCCTTATTTATCCACCTGAGTTAGCAACGTGTATTTGCCTCCTTTCTACCACGGTGGCCGACAAACCAGCCATCCAGAAATACGGTAACCAGTTACTTATTATTTATATTTTCATAATAATTTTTTAGTTCATTAATATAGTTTCTCAGGCTATAAATTATTAATTACTCAACGTTCATATACCACCCACGTTGTAGTGTTCCAAATTCATCCAAATGATATAGAACACATGTTACGTTATGCTTAATATATAGTTTGTACAATGTTATGATTTGGATGGTTTTGTAACAACACGTCGGCATGTTAGATGGTATCTGAGATACACAAAATATATAATTTTTTCTGTTACAATATAAGAACTAATATATCATGATATATTCCACAGAACAAGCTGCAGAAAAACAAGTAGCTATTCCATATAAACAATGCATTGAATCTTGTGGAACATGCGCTTGCACACTTGATTTTCCAATTGAATTATCGGACTGCATTTGTCTCCAGAAGCTGACAATCCAAGACTCTGGTAATTAAATAGCAAAAATTCTCCAGAACTTGTAAAATTCAGAAACCAAGTATTGATAATGATGATGTTGTGCACACAGGTTCTGCAGAAATGAGCGACAAAAAATATGCACGCCTGATTCCGTATAGCGAATGCATCCAGTCGTGTAAAAATTGCGCTTGCACGATGATTTGGCCTCCTCAGTTGTCAAAGTGTGTTTGCCTCGGTAACAACCAGCTTCCGCAAATCATTGACCACTAGAGACGAGCGCACTGCCCTCACCAATTAAGCTTATGATATCAACAACTAATTAACAAGCCCACAATTTCAGCTACTTATGATATCATCAAATAAGTAAACCGAGGACCTTCTCCAAAATAATAATAATCATGCTCTGGTTTTCCTTTGCCTTATTAAGATATGTTAAGGCTCTTTATGTCAGTGCATGTATTCGGTGTTATATATGCCATATATATGCTATTAAGGCTTATTTTTATTTATTTAATTTCTTTTTGTTGGTATTTATTTTAAATTTATGTCTTTGGCCAAATCACTCTCTTGATGTGTTAGGAATTTCGCACCGTATCCCTAATCAGAGATCGCATGCATAACGGGGACAAACGATGAAGGAATATGAGTAATGCGGTTTCAGAACGAGAAATTATAAAATGGTATTATTATTCACCTGTTTTATATTTGTTCATGTGATGGTGGGATGAAGTTCCCCATTGTCTTGAAAATCATGGACTGGTCAACAAGTCAACTTTTTTTTGTGTGCGAGCATGCCACTGCTAGTAATGAAAATCTTAACAGACTTCTTAAAAATAAATAACTTGCACCCCAAGTTACTGATTTCTAAACAAGTGATTTATGAATTTGGGTGAGGAATATCTCCAAAGTAAGTTCTTTTCTTGCCTCAGACTGGTGAGGACTTCACAATTTTTCATAGTATAAAATTGGTAGTTCTTGCCAGAATAAATGATAAGAAAGTGGACTATTTTTAGGTAGAATTGCCTTTTACAAAGCTCAAAAGGGAAAACCAACTCTAAAAAGAGAAAGGGGGCTGGACTTCCATTTTTGCCTGGATAGATGCTTCTGATCCGGGCTGGACTGGGTATGCCTGTGCTGGACTGGACTATCAATACCTTCAATTGTCAAGTTTCAGCTGTAAATTGATGCCAACGTTCAAGTTTGGCAGAGCTTTAATATATTTCAAGCCCTGGAAGGCTTTTTGAACGGGCAGAATTGGAACTTCTTCAATCTGGAAGAGGCAGAAGTGGCTGGACTTAATGATTGCTGAGTTGGAACTGCACTGTGGTACCTATTTTGCTTGATCAGGGCTCTCCATAAATTTGTTGAGGTTTTCATATTTGTAAAACTCAAACTCTGCTTGGTTTGGCTTTTGTTGAACCAAATTTGTAACTAGAGAGATCTCGCTTTGAATGACTTATTTCTCTAAGTCTAAATTGAAGTTGGGGATTCTGGATTGTAGCTGGCTTTTTCTTGTGGCTCAATGAGCTTTTGGTTACTTCAGTGTTTTGAAAGTTTTTTTTTAGATCAAGTGATCATTTTGAGTTTTTGCTTTTGAATTTTTTTTTGGCTGTCCTTTTCTCTGTTCACCTTCTCTCATATTTATAGGACATGCTAGAGTGCGATTTTTAATCTTTTGAAATGGGCGGCAGATTTTCTGAAAAATAAGATCTTTTCATTTTTAAATGTCAAAGAAAAAGGGAAGTTATCTATTATGGCAAATAGAACATCAACAGTCAGTTCTGAGGCAATCACTTCCCTGTTTTTTTTCTTTGAAAGAAAACCTAATCCTTCCTTAATTTTAACTGCTCTTTGTAAGAGTTCAAAACTGCCGTGATGGTTAGTTTTGATTTTACATATGAACAACTCCCTACAACCTACTTATCTCTTTAGAAAGTGTAGTATGCTTATCCCTTGGAAATGATGCCTATCCTAATGTAGTAGAAAAATGGATTTTTATCTTCTGGTGGCAGTGATTCAGAGATGTCTTTCTTTTACACCTGCCTTCATTAACTCCTTATCAACCCAGTTGAAATTGTTGACTTTTCAAAGTCAGGAAGTCACGTGGGTCTGCTTCTATTTTGGGCTCATCTCTCTTCACTTGATCATGCCAAGCCCAATTTGGTTTTGGGACCGTGAGCAAATCACATGTACTGGGCTTTTTCCAATCTCGGGTATATTCTTGGTAACCTAAGAAATCTGACTTGGGCTTGGGCTAATTTCTTCTCTCTGTTTTTTCGAAGCCCAAGTTTATCCTGGTGGTTTGACAGGTCTTGGGCTAGGCTTTTTTGAATTTGGGCCCTTGATTCCATTTTAAACTCAAAGTTCAAACTGCTCGGGTCCTGAAGTTGCTTTGTTATTCTGGGCCTCTAGTGCTAGGCTGGCTGTGCAGAATTTTGGCCCAAACAATGCCCTCTTAAATCTGAACTGTTTTTTGGAAACAGTTTCCAATTTTTAACGGTTCAGATTGAATCAATTTGGCCATTAATATTGCACGCCACTCTCTTCCGTTTCATTTAACCCACGTCTGCCACGTCTTGTCCACTGAACTAGACTTCGTGGGAAACTAGGTAGTCATTAGCTAGTTACTAGCTAGATATCATTAGATGACGCCTTGCCTTCTTCTTCCCACGATTTCGAGATTTTTAAAAGAAATTCAAACCCTCAGTTCTTGTTTATTCGAAAACCTAACTTTTTCAGATTTCGACTTCTTTCAGATTTCTCAGAATCTTTTGCCCTTCTCTTCGATCAGACTTTGATCCCATTCGAATTATTTCCTCTGTTCTAGCTCAACTTCTGGAAATGTCATCTCCAAAAACTCATGCCCAAGGCTTGTCTTCTTCAGTTCCTCCTGATTACATTACTGGGGCTGGTGTCGATAAGCATGCAATTGAAGTCCGAAGCAAGCTTCATCCTTTTGCTCATAATGTTCTGGATGAGAACATGTTGCATTTGTTCAAGAATACTCTCGTTTTGTGGCCTCATTGGTTTGGTTTCGTCCCGGCTGTAATGGCAGAACTGTTTAAAGAAGATGATGAAGCTCCTTTATATTTTGAGAGCTCTTCTGCCCTAGCTTCTCATACTTAGGTCAGCAAGAATCTAAGCCGCTCATTTCCCTCCAGTGAAGTGAGAAATAGCGTAGTGAAATAGGCAAACTGGATTGACAAGCTTCTTCCAAGGTATGGAGCTCACTGGAAGAGGGCTGGATTTATGACGCAATCCTTCTATCCAAGCAGTCCATCAACAGAGACGAAAATCTTCTAGCTGCTACCCTCTACTTCTGGAACTCTGCCAGCAACTCTGCTAGACATGGCTAAGATTTTTGGGTTCAGAGCTCATGGAAGACCTGTGGATGTAGTTGGTGATTATCACAAGAGGAAAAACCAAGAAAGACTAGCCAAGCCTTTCACTATTTCTCCAGCCACAATTAATCAGAACTGCTCCTTCTCTAATTACTTGAGGAAGTTCAGTGCTAAGAAGGAAAAGGATCAGTAACATATGTTGTTCCTTCTATACTGGCTAAATTGATTTGTTTTCCCAAATCGTTCCTCAGCAGTTCTGCTCGAATATAGGCATCTAGCAGAAGCACTGCACAACCATACTGACGTCGGGCTTGGGCCTACAGTTCTGGCCCATTTATTCAAGAATCTACATACTGCCACCCTTGAGAATCCCCTGAACCTGTCTGCTCCCGGCGCATTCTAGATGATCCAGATCTGGCCGCAAGTGTATTTCCCAGAACTGATATTTCCTGACATAGTTCTGCCTGAAGATCAAGTTTTGGCTCATCCTCTAATGTTAGCAGAAGTGCCCAAACGCTCAATTGAAGAGTATTTGATGTTCTTCAGGCATTGCACCAAGAGATCTGCTGCTCAATGGCAGGTGGTGATCAAAAGAACATACCCTTGGTTCCAGCCTGGATTTAGACTTTTTGAGAAAGAACCAGAGGCAGAAGCAGCCAGAATTGATTTCGGGAAGAAGTTCCTGAGTGTGACATTGCCAAGGGACTTGCCTTTTGGAGGTGGGAAGCCTCCTATCTATCACTTGGGGGCAGAAGTGTATCATCCCAACTTCTGCGCAAGACAACTTGGCTGTCCTCAGCTTATTCCACTCAAATCCTACAGAAGCTGCAATCGAGCCACTTCCTGGAGGGATTCGGATGATCTGGAAGTGCATAAGGATGCTAGATGTGCCATGAATAAGATAAACAACAGTGCAGATGCTCTTTATCCATCATGGGAACCGAATTCTTGCAGTTCTGCCAAGTTCGATGCTTGGTGGAAAGCCAGATTCCATGGTATGCCTGCCTCAAGTACTACCCTCAAAGTACTTTTTGATGGCTGAGACTTTTGGACCGTCTATGCAGAGGCAGAAACCAAGAACTTCATGGTACAGACCATCAAAGATATCAATGCTTAAGTCATAGAAGATAGATTCTTGATTCTGTCTGTGCTTTACTCATTCTGCCTCTGTGATGATTTCAAACATTTTGTTCTGTCTACAACATATCCCTTCCTGACAAAGAACATTAGTGGACAATCTATCTAGGCTGGAGAGGTGATTGGTAAGCTTTCCATCATTTTGTTCCTTCTACTATTTTTCTACTGGATTCACTTCTGACTTATTTGTTTCCTGTGCAGTCACTTCTGTCATTGCTGTCGGAGACTTGAAGCTTCCCTTTAAAGATAAGGAGGATGAAACTCTGGCAGAACAACCAGCTGTTGAGGCGACTCTCTCTGGCAGAAGGAACAAGAGAAAAGACACTGCTCTAGTCCATGATAGTGCTGTCTAGCCTGCGACTTCAGGTAAATTTTGAAAGTTTGAGCCTTCTCGATTATGTTTTGCTCTGTCTTAATTCAATTCAGCTCTTGTTCTGATCATTTGTTGCCTGTTTATTGCAGCTGAAAGTCCTCCTCCCCCTCCTACTAAGTCAAAAAAAACTTAGAAAGAGGACTGTGGTGGAGTTCGTGGCCACAGAAGAACCTACAGCATCTCCTACAACCACTTCTGGAACAGATGAAGAGCTAAGGGAGGCCTTTGAAGCTGTAGAGCAGGAGAAGGAGCAAGAAGAAGGGGATGTCCCTTGAAATGAGAAGAACAAGGAGTTTGAAGAAGAGGTGAGCCTCTATTATTTACTGCATGAACTTCTGTGTATCTGTTCTTCTTCTACTTCTGACTTTTGTCTGTCTATAGGAGGATATTCCTGTTGAGGTAATAGCAGAAAGTATTGCCTTGGCCAAACAACAAGAAGAAGCTCAGAGAGCAGAACCTACAAGCTCAGAGTGGGCCCTATTTAATGATGTGGAGGCAGAATATTCCACCACAGTTCTAGGGCCTGTGGAGCAGGCAGAGTATTCTGTATTAGAGTCTATAGAACAGGCAGAACTTCCCACTGCATCTCCAAAACCTGAAGTGGAGGTGAAACATTCTGTTGCAGTCCTTATACCTGAGGTAACTTCTAGTTTCCTAAATTATGTCCTGGCTTTCTCATTCCTGTCTGTTTTGGTTTCTCTAATTGACATTCCCGTTTTCCCAAGTAGAAGAGACCAGAACTGCTGGAACTTTGGCTGTGGTGACCAGTTTTATCAAGCCTCCTATTGTTGCTGTAAGTATTTACTATGCCTTAGTCTTTCTCTTCTTCTTTATTCTAATTTTGCCTGAAAACTGACTTTGAGTTCTTTTCGCAGATGCCCATCCATTCTTTCCCCGGTTCATCTACCACGGCCTCCTTTGCTAATCCAGAGTTGGATGCTTAGCTGGACAAGCTTGAGAAGCTCAGCTCCACTCTTGGTAAAGCTAAATCCAAGGCAGTGGATGAGGCTATGGATAGAGTGAAAATCTAGCAATCTGCTGAGCTGGACCTGGATGATAGTGGTAAGGCCTTTGACCAGCTAATGAAAGATCTGGACCTGCTGCATAGGGAGAACATGGCTCCCAAGGGTATCCTTGAGCTTAGCTTGGGCCTAGCGATGGATGTGCTCAATCTTCACAACCGCTATAAGGATCTCAAGCCCTCCTTCAAAGCCTCTGAGTTCTGCAAGGCTACCCATGAAGCCAACTTGGCTTATTATGCAAAGCAAAAGGCAGAATTGGACCAGATGGTTGCAGGGTACAAGGAAGCCAAGACTGCTGCTGAAAAGCTAGAGAAACATATTGAAGAACTTCAAAAATAACTGCTTGGGTTGAGGGAGAGGTAGAACAAACTCGGGGCTGGACTGGGTAGCAAGACCAGGGCCACTTTCCTTGTGCAGAACATGGTTGCAGCTTCTAGGCCAGCTTTGGAAATTGCAGAGGCCTCTCTTCATCAAGGGATGCTTCTCCAGCAAGAAATTTCTACCAAAAAGACCGGATTGCAAGAAACCCTTTGGAAACTGGGGCTTTAATTTCAGTTTTCTGAATGTAATAAAACCCTAGTCATAATCAACGACTAAATTTAATAGAAGTTATTATTTTTTGGAACTTTTGCATTTTCGATTTCCTTTGCCTAAATAAAATGAAAGGAGGCAAATATACTAAAGCAAATTTAAATCACAACTCTAAACAAGAATTTAAACGACTGTTCTATCTCTTTCTTCTCCAATCCCAGGATCTGTTTCTACTGCCTGTGAATCCCACATAATTAGATAGAACTTTTTCAACCATTTGCCATTGATTGGTGCTGCATGGATGTCTCCATCTCGATCTTGTAATCTGTATGCCCCCCAATCCAACGATTTGCTTAATTATGAAAGGACTTTCCCATGTAGGTGACCACTTTCCATAACCAGCTATGTGTGTTCCAAGTGGCAGAACTACTTTCCAGACTATTTCTCCCTCTTCAAAACTCTTGTTTTTAATCTCTTGTTGTAGGCCCTTGATACAGCCTGTTTTCCTGCTAAGAGTTTGATGAGGGTGTCAATTCTACTTGTATCCAATCCTTCCAGTTCTAGCAGCATGGCTTGAGAGTAGTCTTCTCCAATCAGATTGTGTTGCTGAGCAATCTTGAGAGATTGGACTGCTATCTCCATAGGCAGAATTGCATCATGACCATAGGTTAGGGCATCTGGGGTCATGCCAGTTGCCTCTCTCTTTACAGTTCTATATGCCCAGAGAGTTTATGATAATTTCTCATGCCACTGCTTTGGATTTTTCTCAAATATTTTCCTGATGATGTTGATGATGTTTAAGTTCAGAGACGATGTTTAAGTTTAGAGACGACGAAGAAGACGAGAGGAAGACGATGAGATACTCTGACAGTGCTCTGACAAGGAAAAAAGACAAAAAGTTTTCTCTGGGAGATTGAAATTTTTAATCGGGTTTGGAAACAGTGCATGTGTAAGTCAGGTAGACGAAAAGTTGCTTACATATAAAACCATTTCAAAAAAATAATACGGCGGTTACATATAACTACGACGTATAACGGTACATTTAACTTCGGACGTGGTAAATAAATACGACAGTAGAGTTGTAGGTACCGTCGTAGTAAACTCAAAAATTAAAGTACATAAGTAATAACTCGCGTCATGGTAGATTATTTAACACGTCGTTTTTATTAATATACCGACGTGGATTTCTGTAATATACGTCGGTCATACCGACGTTGATTTTACAATTTAAACGGCGGTTTTTTTGTAAGGACGGCCGTTGGTTTTAAAATTTTATTCTATAAATTTGTCGCTTTCATTCATTTTCGATTTACATTTAGGGTTCCAAGTTCTTCCTCTCTCAGAGACACTGTCTCTCACATCTCAAAGACAATAATTTGGATGTCTTTCTCAAAGAGAAATTGAGCTTACTCGCATCAAATCTATGTCCACAAGAAGAAGCTTGTCAACTAGCCTTCTCACTTCCTTGATCAAGCCTGATAGGACACTTAGTGCTTCTGAATACTCCTTGCTTTCCATCAAAAGAGATGCAAGCCTGGCCTCCACTCGCTGTTGAAGGAAAGTTCGCTTCTCAGGGAAATCTGAAGATCAGATATGCCTGATCCTCTGCTTGATTTTCTTGGCTAAGAAGATCCGTCAGATTTGTGATAGCCTCTTCCTTTATCCGTAGAGCTTCAGAAGAAGAAGATGGGTTTCAAGAATGCGATAAAGAATAGAAATGGCTTCAGATGGCCTCTAAAGCATGAGCAATCGAATCAATAGTTGCTGGGAGATATGATGAAGACATTGTCAATGCTTTGAACTATACAAGTCCTGCAGAAAGATAAATTTAAAGGACCAAACTGTTAAAGAAACTGAAACAACGGCGGTTTTCTGTTCTACCGTCGTCTTTTCTCGCCGTCTATATTAAGGTAAGATGGCGGTAGATTTATAATTACCGACGTAGATTATTTTGTTAAACGTCGTTAAGTGTAATACAACCGACGTGGATTTTATTTTTAAATTACAAATAGAGTTTTTTTTCCCGAATTCTTTCAGTTTTAGTTTTCAATTACAAAGCGTGATAAATAGATTTTTCTTTCCCGAGGAAATTTAAAATGAGGGAAATTAATGTTCTAGAATTTGTAAACTAACACGACGCAATATTACTAACCCGAGAAAATTATAAATAGATTTTGCTTTCCCGAAGAAATTTTAAATTAATTCAGTTTGAAACAACGACAGTTTTTTGTTATGCTGTCGTTTTTAACTAACACGACGCAATATTTGTTTTGCGACGTGGAATCTTTTCATTTAACGTCGTTAGGTTTAATATAACCGACGTGGATTTGAATTTTTAAATTATGAATAGAATTTTTTTTCCCGTGACCTTTTAGTTTATTTTTCAATTACAGTGCGTTATAAATAGAGTTTTTTTTTTCCGGAGGAAATTTAAAATGAAGGAAATTAATATTCTGGAATATGTAAAGTTTCTTTTTTGGATGACAGATTTAAATAAAATAAGAATATAAAAACAACGACTGTTTTTGTATTACTGTCGTCGTTTTTCGTCGTCTTAAGTAAGACTAAGACGATGTAATATATTTGTTGAGCGACGTTGATTTATTTTTTAAACATCGTTAGGTATAATATAACCGTCGTTGAAAATTGTCTCTCTGATTGCAAATTTGCAACGACGTTAGGTATAATATTTGTAGATACACAAACGCACACACATCATCAACTTCCAAAAAATTGTCTCTCTGATTGCAAATATGTGTCATCTGTTAAGATTATGATGTGGAACAGAGTTCCATATGGTAAGATTTCGTAACCCTTGGGATCTCAGAAAAATCTGATTATGTCGGCGGTAATCTATATAAACCGTCGTGGTTATTTCAATTCTTGTCATTAAGTAGATCTACCGACGTAGGATAAGAAAATCAAAGAAAAAAATTGTTAACAAAAATTCTTATTAAGACGACGGTTTAAATTAAAGGTACGACGTATAAAATGAATAAATACGACGTTAAATTTTATACGATTTAAAGATAACGTCGTAGAACTATACGAGAATGACGTCGATATATTTATAAATTCCGTCGTTGTACATTAATTTAATACGGCGATATTTTGTATTTTAAAGCCGTGGATTTGTTTGTAATTATACGACGTCTTATACGAAAACCTCGTCGTGTTATTTTATGAGTAAAAACGGTTGCTTTTATTGAAATCGTCGTCTTTACTTTCTACGTCGGTCGATTCATAACTTCTGCCGTTCTTTATTGGCTTTGATTTTACACTGCGGAAATCTGTTTCAAATAGACGTCGGTTGTTTAATTAGGTACGTCGTTGTTTTTGAACAGCCATTTGAATCTCCATTTTTTAGTTGTCTAAGGTGGTATTACACGACGGTGTTTTTAGAACCGTCGTCTTTTTAAAAACCACGACGGTTTTCACTTAGACCGTCGTTGTTTTCTGGTCGTCTTTTTCACTTTTTGTAGTAGTGGACTCTGATTTTTTTTCTTAAACAAATTAAAAATCTGAAAATTTGGGGATAAATCAACAATTCTACGATTTGGGCTCTGTTGATTACACAAAGAATGTTCCTTACAAAACCAGTTTGGCTGAGAATTTTTTTGAGGCATGAGAAGGTGAAGAAGGCTTTTGGGGTTAATGAGTCGTTTGTTTTTGAGGAATGCAGTGATTTGGTGGGGGATATTTTGCATGAAGATGTGATGAAGAGTGTGAAATACATGGTAAAATATTTGATGAAGAAGGACAAGTTGCTGTACCAAAGGAAGTTTGATTTGAGAGATGGTGTGGTTTTCATTGAGGCAGAGGGACATGTATAGTAAACATGAGAGACAGAGAGAGATAAAGCGTGAGAGATGAAAAATAAGATACAACAAAAATGAGAGAGATGTGTGGGCCGTTAGAGAGAGAGAAGACGTGAGCAGAGAGAATAAAAGGAGGGAGGAAATGAGGTAATAATTAAAAGGGTATTTTAGGAATATTGGTGGGTGGAAAAATAGGATTGTGTTTTTTAAAATTTATATGGTGGATGGGAAGATAAGACGGATGGAAAAATAAGACAGGTGGGTGGAAATAGCAGCACTCTATGGATAAATGATAAGTTGATGCTTTATAAACCACTAGCCACTTTTTTTTTAAAAATTTTAAATTTATTTTAGAATTAAAAAAGATAACGGATAGTTGTGTTCTATAAAAATAGATCCATTATTTGAATTTTCTTTTATTTTTAATTTTTTTAATATGAAAATTGTAAATTTACCATATTATCCTCATTTAATTAATAATTTCAATTCTTAATGTTTGCATTAACCAATGGCATTTTCTGGTATTTTGAATGTTTCACCATTCTCTACCTTTTGCTTTATATATATAGATATAATACACGTGTATATACAGGATTCTCTAATAAGCATCTTTTAACATGAATTTTGATATACTTTGGATCCAACACTGAACTTGATATAATTTTATTAGAAGGGCAAGATTTTAGAAACTTTGATGATTGGATCTAGTTTACGTAGATAGGGATATTATTGGCAATGCAGAATATTGAAAATTATGAAGTTTCGTTTTGCATTTTGTTCTCTTTTTTTTTCGAGAAAGTTTAACATATATATATATATTTGTAATTTCCGATATCATTTGATCACCCAATTGAATTATTGAAATTTCAGTACTTTCTTGAATAACCATGTTCATTGATTTTGCAGGACATAATTAGATATCAAAAGAGTTTCCGATTTGTCTAATTTTGTAAGGATGATCTATGAATGTAGACTTAGAAAATAGATAGTTTGGATCGTTGAAAAAATATTTGTAAGGGACCCTAAAGGATGTCCCTCAAATAAAATTATCTGAAAGATCCCTCAATAGAAAGAGAATGTATATATATATACATATCTACCAAGAATTCCCCATTAGAAGATGTTCTTGCTAGTAGAACATTGTTGCTCTTCTGCTCTTATTGAGAATAATACAACAATTGCAAATTAAGAATTTTTTTAAAATAAATAAAAAATTTATCAGTGGCCGTTATTTAAATTTGAGATTCCTTATTTGATAGAATCAATAAGAAAATCTTTAAATCGAGAACTGAAAAAAAATATGAAATTCAATGTAATAGATTTAAATTGTAAATGCTACCTAACTAAATAGGTAATATTTCCAAAATTCCATTATAATGACAATTTAATTAGAGAAAAAAGCCGAACCTGCGATACATATACCACCATGGCCACCGGTGTCCTTGATCGCTACTTACCATCGGAACTACTATTTCCAATGAAACAATTTTAAAATTATAGTGGTATGTTTTGGAGATTCCAAATTCTTACATCATTCGTTTTTTTAGCAAATAAAATATATTTTCAAGATAAGGAAAATGACACATTGTGATGCATTTGTTTAATTTTATATAGTTAACTCATTAAGAATAGCAAGCATGAAATTTTTTGGGTGTAACAATCATATGACCACATGGTGTTACAAATTCTTGTATTATAATACTAGTGGATCATAGAATAGACATTTTATGGTCCATAAGGTTGATAATATTAGTCTAACAAGAATTTGGGTAGCTATATTATGTGATATTGAATTTTACTTTAGACCGTTTCAGTAATGATGAGAGTACCATTTAAGAATTCTATGTAATTTTCAATTTCTTCATTCAAACGAAGGGTAACGGAATTTTGGATAGAATTAATGTTAAGTGACAAATCAAGAATTTTCAATAATTGAAGCCAACAACATCATAGTTGTTTGTGCGTGAATAAGAAATTCCCCTTAATTTAGACTCACTTGTACTAAAAAATAATTGAGATGACATCTCTCTTAATTTTTTTTAAAGATAAAAATTTGAAATTTGTTTATATAGACTACATTTCTTAAATTTTCCCTTATTTGTGTGGTTATATCAGTCATCTCCACCATTCTTCATTCAGCGCCCTCCATTGCCGACCAACAGCCCCTCCATCACCACAATATCTCGCAACCCAAGTAAACATTTACCAGCATAAAAGATCAATCCCAAATAAATATTAGAGTATGCAAAAATGGTCCCGCTGCAGATGCAAATTCATGGCATGCAAACTTTTGGGCTGCGGTTGCCCCAAAAAGGTGAGAGAACAAAACGATAAAAAGGATTTCATCGCAAGTTGAGCACACTTCAACAAGTTATAATTCCTGTAAGGTTTCCCAGGAGAAATAAAGCAAGGAAAATCCATCTCTATTGACTTTTCTTCATGATATAAGGTTTTCCAAACTGGTTTGTTTAAGCTGCTAAAAGTTGTATAGTTTTGCATCTAAAATTTATATGAACAGGGAACAGAACGGACAGGCAAGAGGATTCATGGGTCGAGCATATAGGAGAATTAAGACGGGTCGGGTCACTTCTTGCGAGCCACAGCTGCTGCAATTCCACCAGCAATGAGTCCAACAGCAGTTGCGGCAATACCTATGCCAATCGCACCATCTACATTCAAACCAAAGGGGATGAATTGTCAGTTGCCGAGTTACACAAATATTATATATATATATATATATATATATATATAGAGAGAGAGAGAGAGAGAGAGAGAGAGAGAGAGAGAGAGAGAGAGAGAGAGAGAGAGGAACAATGATTGATTTCTACCTCTTTTGATCTTGTCTTCATTCATTTTCTTAAGGGTCAGTGCCTGCCTCCAATCAGGTGCAATCTACAAAAGAACCATATCGTTGTAATGTTACAAACAAGTTCAAGGAAAAAGAAACAAAGAAAAAAAAACAAACATATCTCATTGGCTGCACATATATTATATAATGAGATCGACATTTGTAAAGCAATCTGCACTACTATATAGAAAAAAAGGTTCTTGATTCACATCTTTTTCAACATCATTATAACTGGGTGTTTTCCACCCATAACTCCTGAGAAACTGCTCTAAATCTCCACCAAGTTTGAACTATGCATGCTTTCAAAAATAGGGCAACCACACATGCAGAGAATTTCAAAGTGTGCATGGCCATGCATTAAGCTTTGGTACATTTGCATAATCCAATCCCTAAAATAAAATCATACCATCAAACACTGTTCCACAAGTTCCCTACTCCTAGAATGGTCACCACTTCTGTAATACCCAACAGCAAGAAGATACAGCTTCTCTCTCAACTGCAGAGGGCTGGCATTAGCATTAGCTTCAGCCACAGAGGCTGCAAATTACAAATATATCAAGTCAGAAAAAGGCACAAAAAATCAATAAATTGAACAGCATGAAGGTGGTGCACTGCGTAACGGTCAAAAGAGACCTGGCAAGCTGACTACCTTATCTAAGAAGCCCTAACGAAAAAGTGTGTGGGTGTGTGGGTGTGCGGGTGTGTGGGTGTGTGAGAGAGAAACAGAGACAGAGACGGAGACGAAGAACCTTCAAGCATTGCTATCCCACGTTGCACATCTTCTGGTTGTCTTGAATGAACAAGAGCCCATGATAATCGCATGATACATTCTTTAAAAAATTCATCAGAGGAACCTTTCTGAGCATCAGAAACCTCCCTTTCACAACCCTGTCATAACATGCATTCAGAAACATGAAAACATCGGATGAGTGTGGCATGCAACATGATCACTCCTGCCAAACACTCATCAATAAATTCTTGCAGTCCTTAAAATGCATTTACATTAGAATGCTAAAAAATTACTAGTCATTTATTTCCACATCTTTTGGGATTAGGACTCTGTTTCTTTCTTTTTTTTTTCCCCTTTTTTTTAATACCCACAAATGCACCAATCCATTGTGCGGACACAGATTTGAAACTGGGGCCCCTGACCAAACCCTACAATCTTTGGGCTGCAGGAAAGACTAGGAAATAGCTAGGTAGATCCTTTTGGGAGTTTCAAACGGACCACATGGGAGCAAACCATGTGCCTGACCATTACAGCTGACACCACGTTGCTGATTAGGACTCTGTTATGAACCAGCCAATATTAGAGCTGTGTAAGAATTTAATCTTTAAAACCGTAAGATCCCACCATGGTTCCAAATCATGAGGTACCACTTTTACCTTGGTGAGGTGGTAGCCATGTTCCCTAGTAGGTTCACACATCTACTAGTATTCAATGACTAAGCACTATTCTACCAAGGCATTATACTCCAACCTCTAGATAGCCCTTATGGAACTCCAACCCCAGTAATGCGGGTTGGCTCTCATAGATCGTTAAGAACTAGTTACTACTCCTCATAAGTTCGAGGAGTTAAGGAGTAGAAGATGTAGTTACTTACGCATTAGAGTCGTAACAAGATCCACATTCTTTACCTTACTCATCACGATATGTAAAGCACTTGATTGTTTTCACTTGTAGTAAATTAAACTGAAATTATCACGCGAGCTACAACCACATTGCAGTTTCTAGTAAAAAGCAACATGATTTTTTTTTATTGAAAAAATAATAATAATAATAATTGGGAAGAATAAAACAAAAGGGAATACATCAGTGCATCATAATATAGACAAAACACTCTGATCTGGATAGATTGTAAGGTTGGTTATTACTTCTTAAGAACGTCTACACTTTCTACCAATGACATGCATATTGTTTTTGTAAAAGCTGTTTCAAACCCGAAATTGCAAAGGAGCTGCTGAAATCGAAACTCTAACAAATGGAGTATCCGCAACGATGATTTAATGGGGGATTCAATTTTACATTCATCTGATTTAATCCCCACATCGTTATTATTATTATCCATTAAATAATTCAACGAAATAACCAAATAATTGCAATTAGAGAAGTTCAAATCTTGAGAAAATGATAACCATGGTCCATTATAAGACGGATTTATACATACAAGCAAGCTAACAACAAAACCTTGACAAGAAAAGTCTTTTAATTTACCCTAGAAAATCAAATAATCGAATTAATTCTGTCGAAAGTTAATTAGCTCTTAAAACCATAAGCTGCAAACCAATTTCACATGTATGCCAAAATTTTAAGCAATAAATAATAACAAATAAGTTTAGAAAAATGCTAGGAAAAGTGCTTACAGCGATGACGTCGCGGTCGCACCATGGGATCTGATCGCCACCGGAGAAGAAGTTGCCAACCGACTCGAAGAATTTCCCAACATCCGCTGCCATTCTCGTTTGCTTTGTGTGTTTTGGGGTTTTTGCTTCACGGTTCAGATAGACGAGTAAAAGCCCAAATTGAGCCTCTTTCCTCTGTCGCTTTCTTTTGGGAGGGATTTTGTTTGATATATAAAGATATTTTTTTAATAAATTACTTCAGTGCTAAGTCTTGTTTGGTCTCTCGACCGAAAAAACATATTTAATTCTTGGGTGATTTTATTGGCACCTTAAAATTTGCTCACCTCACATTCTCTTTACACCCCAATGAATTTTAGTAAAATTTAAAATTACTCACTACACCCCATTTTTCTTCCTAAATTGCCCTCATGAACCTCATTCCTTAACTTACCTGTGTAATTCCCACTGAAATCGTTACCTTGTTTTAATGGTAGTCCATCAAATTTATTTTCGTTTTTCAGTGGCTGTCCACCAAATGTGTTTTCGTTTTTTAGTGGTAGTCCACCGAATCTATTTCAGTTTTATAATGGTAGTCCACCGAATTTGTTTACGTTTTCCAGTGGTAGTCTACTAAATTCGTTTCTTGTTTTAGTGATCATCTACCGAATTCGTTATTGAGTTTGTACTTAATATTGTTTTTAAGATATGAAGAGGACTCGCAGAAGTACTACTGAGGCTTCATCATCTCGACCTAATAGACAACGTCCCACAGCCTCAACGAGGAGACATAAAACGCCGAGGTTAGCCCCTCAAGAGGACCAGCCCCAGCATGGTCCCCTAGACCACTTTAAGGATACTACAAAGGTTGAAGATGTAGCTACTACTCATGATAGTAATGTTGAGGTAAATGTCGAGCCTACTGAGCCATTTTGAGTAGGTCTCATTGATCCATCTTTACTTACAAGTTTTAAAACTCACATAGCAGCTGCAATTTGGAATAATCAGGTAAGTCGTTTTACTGTAACAATAGAAAGCAGAATATAAGTCTGGTTCATGATAATTAACCTAAATATTTTTTTTTGTATTTGACTAGGAATCCCTTAGGTGCATGTCGAAGACATCTACCCTTCGTGAGTGGAATTGGTGGGCTAATCCAAATAATAGTATATTCAAAGGGTACATTCAGAGGTTTGGATTAGAGCAACTTATTAGGTGTTCTTAACGGAATGCAGATAAGATTGTTATATCTACCTTCGTTGAGAGGTGGCATCCCGAAATGAACATCTTTCACATGCCTTTTGATGAGATGACCATCACATTGGATGATGTGTCATCTATTTTAAGGGCGTCACCTTGTTTTTGTTCCTTCAATAGGAGTAAGGTCAAAATAGCTTACATTAAATTTGTGGTCAACAATAAGTTACTGAAAAAATAAATATATTTCAGTTTGTTGCCACTGAATTGTAGGTGAAAATTCGATAATACACCACCGAATACCGTTCCATGTTACGATGGATCTCCACCGCATCTTAAGTTAACGACTGGTCAAACACAACCGAAATAGGTGCACTGTTTCGATGGCATCCTACCGAATTTACCTATCACGTTCAATACCGATGTGCTAAATGCAATTAACAACCATCATGAAATCCTAAACTTAAAAAACGCCAAAAAATAAACTCATACATCATTCGAAGCCTCTCTTACTTCAGTCTCACCCTTCATGAATAAATACAAGATATTGTGTCACCAATATAAGTGTATAAACCTCATTAGGGTTGTAGGAACATGATGGTTTGAGAAAAAAGTCTAACTAAGGTTGTAGAAACATATGTGGGGTGTAGTGAGCAAATTTAACTTTTATTTAAAATGTTTGTTTATCCTTAATGGTAATTATGGGTAAAATAGATTATTCATGTTTTAAATTAGTATGGGGTGCAAAGAGAAAATAATGGGGTGCCAATAAAATCACCCTTAATTTTTTCTCTCCCTGCTTTTCTTTTAATGCAATCCATAGTTTTTTATTTTTGTTTGTCACACACTATCAAAGTGTCATGAAAAGGGGTTTCACCGCACACCTACTACTAAAATATTGTTGCCCCTAAAACTAAACAGATAGAGAGAGAGGAAACTTACAGGTGGTGTGATGATTAGGCATGGTGGACCCTTGATGTGAGCATTCGATACCTTGAGGTATGATGCTTCGTTCCGGGTAAGAAAAGAAATAATGGATGAGGTCGAGAGTACCGATGTAGTACCAGCCCAAGACCCTCTGATGGCAAAGTTATTTCGGGAGAATTCTCTGTTTTAAGCTCGTATTTATAGCGTAAATCAAGCTGAGTGATCTTACCCTTTGTCTAGGGCAAAGGGTCTTTTTATAGAGAGCATTTGGGATGCTCTTAGAACTTAGTTTCTATGTGGGACTTGTGAGAGTGTCCTCTGAGGTCGACACAAGTTCACAAAATATCAGTGGGGGCTTTTCGAGATCCTTTTGTACAATCGGCATGGAGTGCCGATCGTTACGTCTTAGGAGCTTGTGGGAGCGTAAGCCGATCAGCGGGTGACGAGAGTGTCTTGTGATGAATCGGTCACCCATGCCGATTCATACCTTTGATCGATCTGTCGGTGAGCCAGAATGTCTCCGTACTCTTTCCACGTGTCATGAAGTGAGTGGTAGGGTCAGCTACAGTACAAACAGAAGTCCCCCAAGTTTCCGATTGAGAAGGGACTTCTTGATTGGGGACTTGTCTTTGATTTTTGGCATTTTGACCGGGACATGAGCGTCCTCGCGTAATCTGCCGATGGTAGTCATGGAGTCCCCCAAGTCATCGAGCAAGGGGGAGCCTGGAAGATTGGAAGGGAACGGTAACAAGAGCCGAAGGCGTGGAAGCTTTGAGAAAAACTCAACCATTGTGCGCCTACTGGTCGGCTTAAGAGGTAAGTGAAAAAGTTGACCCATGGGTGGCTGCCGTTCGACATAAGAGGTGAGTGAGAACCCAACCAATGTGCGCCTGCCATTCGGCATGAGAAATGAGTGAGAACTTAACCAATGTGCGCCTACCGTTCGGCACGATAAGTGAGTGAGAACTCAACCATTGTGCGCCTGCCATTCAGCACGAGAAGTGAGTGAGAACTCAACCAATATGCGTCTGCCGTTCCGCATGAAAAGTGAGTGAGAACTCAACCATTGTGCTTCTGCCGTTCGGCCTAAGAAGTGAGTGAGAACTCAACCAATGTGCGCCTGCCGTTTATGGGTGAAGTTGCGCTGTAAAAAGTCTAAGAATTTTGAAGCGCTTGCTCAAGTGGGATGCGATGACTCTTAGGCTTCCCTGTGCATGTGTGACACGTGTCGGGAGGGCTGCGAAGAGTTGCGTCGTTTCGTTTCCCGATGCTAGGTCGTCCTATAAATGGACCGAAGCGACAGTTGGAGGAGTACTTGATATTTTGAGAGCAACCAGAGCTTGTGAGAGGCGATTTCTGGCGAGTGCATTGCAGCAGCGTAGGCGATTTTCAGCGAGGTTTTCAAGGCGGAGGCCATTTTCGGCAGTTCCCGAACACTGTGTGAACGAGGTATGCTGCCGTATTTTCCTCTGCATTAAACCAAAGTCTTCATTTGTTGCATGAATATGTATGAACATAGATGAACGTAGATGAACATGAGCTCTTGGGCTTTAGGGTAGGAGTTTGATTCTGGCATGGCGTTTAGTTTATTTTCGCTTTTGTTTGTAGATGTTAGATGCCGAATCAGACTATAGTGATAGCCCAAGAGCATTTGAGGGAGAATTGGCTTTGGAAAGCTCGACTGCAGGGTTTGATAGTGCCGATTTTGAGGGCATTGAGGTAGTATGGGGTATAGAGGTGTCTACCGAATTAGGGAGCACTTTAAGTGTGGAGGTGGTTGAGGTTAATAACTCTCAGCCATCGACATCCGGTCGTCGAGTTGAGGCGACCGAGGCTGATGTACCAGTTGCCGATCTCGGAGAAGACGTGCTAACTGTGGTTACCGGAAGGCAATGGGTGCCGATGACGAAGCCTAATAGCCCCATTTTTGGTGTGGATTTCCTAAAGCTGAACACCTTGAACAAGGCGGAGTTGGCAAAAATTAGGGCTGAGTATCACATCCTAGATTCGGTAGTGATGCGGATCCCAGGGCCGTTAGAGTCCTTGAGCAATGCGGACGGTGAGGTTGTAATAACCCAAATCTTAATTAATATTTAATTAGTAATTTATTAAGAGGAAAAGACAATTTTGCACTTGGAATAATGTATTAAAGAAAAGTTGACTTTTTGACCAAGAAGGAATTTGACAATTCCACACACATCGTTGCGTAGAGTACGACGAAACGAGTCCGTAGACACGAAGTGGGCTCGAATCGGAGTTTTAACGAAGAAAATACGGTTAAAATACTCTGAGGGGCAAAACGGTAATTTGAAAAATCAGATTGTAAAACCTCATTCTCTCTCTTCTCCCTCAGTCTCTCTTCCTTCCCTCTCCCGACGTCCTCCCTTCAGCTGATTTTCAAACCTCCATAGCTTCCGCCACCGACCACCCCAGCCCCTGCCGTCGGTGCCAAAAGGACCAGCTCGGTTTCGTCTTTAAGCCCCGATCACTTTCCGCCGCCAGCCGCCGTGAAATCGCCGGAAAACTGGAAGGAAAGTAGCCGGTTTTGGCAGATTTTCCAAGCTTTTGATCTCCGTCATTCGGCCACCAAATCAGACGAGTGACGTATGGTTTTCTAGCTATTTTTCATGCTCTAGCTGCTGCTTGGGTAGGATTTCAGAAATTTCAAGCGTAGATTGTTCGATTTTCAATCTAGGTTTCAGTCAGTTTTGAGGGTGCAATTTTGACCACTTCCGGCCAGATTTTGGAGTAAATCCAAGAACAAAAGTGGTTCCAAATAGGGTGTTTTACCTAGGACAGGAGTTTGGGCCAGCGGTTTGGAGATTTTCCGACCGCCAGAAATTTATCAAGCCACCCACGCGCTGCCGGCGCGTGTGGCGGCGCGTGTACAGTTTAGTGGAGCTCACTTTCAGTCCTAGAATGATCCTCGTGTTGTCACGAGCGCCTAGGAATTCGCGGATCTCAATTTGGATACCGTTTGAGCCTCGAACGAATTTTTGCATATTGTGCGATTTTCGGGTTCAATATTGTTGAGCCGTTGGATCGTAATCTTTTTCAGATATGTTACTCTAGACAATTCCAGAATCGTATAGGATTCGACGGATCGTGTATCGGAGTCTCGGATACTCCGAAATCGCGAACCCTAGGGCTAGGGTTTAGAAATCGTGCGATTGTACGATTGTAATCAATCCGACCGTCCGATCGAGATCAAACCCTCGGGACATGTGTCCTAGGTATATTAGAACTTCTAGAGGCTTCCGGATCATAGTGTGAGGTCGTGGACCCACGGGGTCCCGGGTTGACTTTTTGGGACTTTAGCTCTTTTTGAGTCCTAAGATACTGCTAAACTATTCCAAGTGGAAGGAAAGCTTTTCTGGGCATAGGAACAACTTTAATCTGACGCACGTACTTCTAGGAGCCGGGGTCAGGGTTTTTAAATGAATACTATATTGAGTATTGTATTAATAGAATATTATGGTCATTGAATCAGGCACCCGGGCACCAGTTGACCCGTAGGAGGGACCTTCAAGAGGTCCAGCGAGCACGGACCATCTGTGAGTGGACTCTTTGTTTTTATAAATGAGTTTAAGCAGTTCAGTTACAGTATTTGATCTTGAATAAGTTTTATTCAAGGATTAGTGTTTTATAAGCTGTTATATGCTTTTAAATATTTTGTTTTGCATGCTGTCGAGTGGAACATCCTTAAAAGGATACAGGAAAAGAAATTCTAGTGAATTATCAGATAAGTGGCAGCAGAATTTTAGAGTTTTACAGAAATTCAGTTATTCAACAGATTTTCTTCAGAAACTTTATATTTTCCTAAACCACCTTAGGTACCCAGATATACAGATGTTGCCTTCGGTAAATAAGTTGCCTTCAGATTAAATGTTGCCTTCGGATGGTATTGGTTGCCTTCAGTTTAGTCAGCATGCTTGACAGTTGCCCCACGAGTTCTATGGTACCCGAACTCGTGTGGAGCGAGTAATGCGGATTAGGCTGATTACAGTCTCCTGAATCCTGCTAGTTGCAGCTCGGACTGACCTTGTGTCACTGAGACCTGCGAGTACGTGTCACCCTTGGTGATGCGAGAAATTGACGGATATTAGGAATTGACGGAAATAAGGGGTACACCTAGGTGGTAGTTTTAAACTGTTTCAATGCTTTTAAGAAATTAATGTTGACCATGAGTATGATTGGCATATATATGTATAATTGTATGAGTGCATTGATTTCAGTACGAATATAATTAAGAGAATAATTTAGTTTGTATAACTGTTTTTACAGTGGGGTTAGTATGTTCTTATGTATTTTTCTAAACTTGTTTTTGGGTCCACTCACCCTTTCAATGTTTTGCGCCCCCAGGCAGTAGGCGTGCACAGTGATCCACCACCGGGCCGTTTTCCACCTTCCGCGCTTTCCTTTCTGATGTAGGACTTTTTGTTTTGTAAAAGAATTGACTCCTTTGTAAATTATTGGTAGTCGCTCTGATAATTTGCACTAGAATTAGAATTTAACTGTTGGAATGTATATATACGTATGTTGGCAGTTGGTAGTGTATATATGCTTGTTTAGCAGGAAAATGTATTGGTATTGATCCAGTTACAGGGGAGACTCTGCCAATTTTTCGGTAGGAGTCAACCTTGTTATTTTATCGTGCTTTGTAGGGAAGGGCAATTAGGTCATTCGTGCCCAACATCCGACAGGTGTCGGACACGCACAGGGTCCAACTCGGATTCCAAAGCGGAATTTGGGTCGGGTCTTGTCAACTAGTCTTCTTCACCGATGTCTTCAAACATGGGCTTCGGCTGCCTTTGAGACATTCGGTACTAAAGATCCTAGACCAGATCGGCTATGCTCCTGGGCAGTTTAATCCAAATTTTTGGATTACTCTGCTCGGGATGATCACTGCATTCGACATAGCTAGTGAAGTATAGCCAAGCTATGAACAGTTCGCCTACCTGTACAGTGTGACGAGGGCAAAAAACACTGACCAAGGGGGATGGGTTCAGTCGAACTGTCTGTCTGCAAGGCAGCGTGGACATTTCGTGGTGGGGGTGCCGAGCTCGCAAAAGACGTGGCATCAACGTCGGGTACTGGTGTCCGGAGCTTGGGAATTGACACCATGGGTGATTGTGGAGAGGTCCATCCCTACGACCTTTCAAACAATCGGCAGGCCATAAAATGTCGTTCGGTAGTGGGTTTTTTTTTTTTTTTTTTTTTCCAAAGCTAACCTAGGTTGTACATTTCCTGATTTCAGTGTCTTTGAAACAGCCAACCGCATTCAAGCGGGACATTGAGATGATTGAGCGCATTTGGTCGAAGATTGCCGAAGAAGATCGTTTCTTCAAGACCCTGTTAGACTTCGGCAATCTGTTCAAGGTGGGCCTGATCAGCAAGCTCGAGCACGCCTGAAGGCAAATGGAGAAAGAGGAAGAAGAGAAGAGGAACAGTAAGTGATGCTGATCGGCCTTCATTGATTTTTTATTTGCGTCTGCACGTCGTTCCTGCTTTGACTTCGTTTCTGTTGACTTTGTGTGCTGTGGCCGGAGGTAGGGCGATGACGGACTCGTGACAGTGTCCTTTAAGGTCGACACAAGTTCTCAAAATATCAGTGGGGGCTTTTCGAGATCCTTTCGTACAATCGGAATGGAGTGCCGATAGTTACGTCTTAGGAGTTTTCGGAAGCGTAAGCCGATCAGCAGGTGACGAGAGTGCCTTGTGATGAATCGGTCACCTATGCCGATTCATACCTTTGACTGGTCTGTCGGTGAGCCAGCATGTTTCCTAACTCCGTACTCTTTCCACGTGTCATGAAGTGAGTGGTAGGGTCAGCTACGGTACAAACAAGTGTCATAAGGTTCGAACATAAGACTATTAGTCTACAAGTCAATGCCTTTTTTTAACTGAACTAGACTAGTTGGCCTCTTCTTGTTTGTTTTACGTTTTGGTTGTCTGTTCCTGTCAAGCAAAATATGAAGTTACTAAGGCCATCTCCAGCCATGGGCTATGTCCCAAATATAGCCCTAAAATAATGCAAAACTCATCTCCAGCCATAGGCTAAACAAAATTTTGGCCAAATTTGGAGGGCCAAATTTGGTCCTTTAGCCCTCCAATCGGGCCACATTTAGCCCAGCTTTGGCCTAGGCCAAATTTTTTGTGGGCCCCATGCATATGCTTTTGAAGAAGATAAATTATCAAGTGTGGACAATAGCAGAAATCATCTCATGCAAATACATAGCCAACAATAAAAGCGTTGACGTCATCGATATATTTTTAAAAGCCTTTTTAAATGTTTTCAATTCGTGTTGTTTAAGAAAAATTTATAACAAAATTATTGGTCATGACCATTGGAGGTCAAACCATTGAAACCCAACCAATTTTTTTAAAAAATGTGGTCACCTTTTTAAATGTTTTCAATTCGTAAATAAATTATAAAAAATTACTGGTCATGATCGTTGGAGGTCAGACCATTGAAACCCATCCTTTTTTATTTATTTATAAATGTGGTTACCTTTTTAAATGTTTTCAAGTGTTGTTTTAAAAAAATTATAAAAAATTATTGGTCATGGAATATTGTCTCTAAATAATAGTTTAATTAAATTGAAGAATACATAGTTGTGGAATATATGAGTGTTGTACCATAGTTTTTCTCAAAATAATAAAATATGAAGGACCCTAAAATATAGCCCTGCATGGCTGAAGATGGAAAAATTTAGCCCTGCACTATTCTTTAAAAAATTAATATTTTGGAAGGCTAAACATTTAGCCCTATGACTGGAGATGACCTAATATGCCATTGAAGACAAAAACTGAAGGAAAAAAACTCACCAACTAAACCGCTGACAACAGTGGCAGATCCAAGTTTTGTACTCAAAGGAGTTATGGTGTAAAAGTCTCCTTACATTTTTTTTGACAAAAATAACTGAAAAAATTAAACAATAGTACTTTTTTTATTATACTCTAATTGCTTTCCTAGCCAGAAAATGAAAATTAAGTTTCATTTATTTTTCCCTCTTTGCTACCCTAGCTATCACATGTCAAAAAAGCCATCCAATATGCCCATGCACTAGCTATCATGTATCAATAAAACCATCAAATATGCACATTCGAACTAATTTCATGGGGTAAAGCAACCCCAATGACCCCCCTTTCCATTCGCCAGTGGCTGACAACCCACGGTCCCTTTCTTGGAGAAAAGCTTTCTTATACCGGGTATACCATTGTAGTGCTATCTGGTGCCAATCACCCATTGCCATGTGTTTTAACTTTCCGATTTGGCAACACAACTTTTCAACATGACAATATGTGATAGGCTTGAGATGTTACGGTGGCATCCCTGTTATGCAAATTCTTCTCCCTTCCCTGACCAGCAACCCTAAAATCTCCTCTCTTTATATATGTCTCTACTATCAGAATGGCAACAAGAAAAGCGCATTCAATGCTTTCGGTGTCATCTCTCACAAGCGCATTCACTGCTTGAGCTAGACAACCAAAATCCGTGTAGAGATGATTAAACCGAAGATGAATTGCTTAAACAATGTTTTAACTAATGCATCAAACTTAAGTCTTTTATTAAACCAACCATTTAGTTTTTAAAAAAATGTCTGCAGTAAATGCGTATCCAATCACACAAAAGGATGGCTCACACAAAATGACAAAGTCACTGTAGCATTTCATTTAAACACAATTTGTTGGGAATCATCCAAAAGCACATGATGGATTGGTACTAGAAAATCGATTTGCACAGAAGAAAAGGTATTAGAATTGGTTTTTATTTGATCAGAAAAACAGTTGTATTGATCCAACAAAAGTCACAAACACAATGTGTGTGCATAAACATTTCTAGATCAACTCAGCAATCTTCAAAAAGTACAATCAGAAGCGGTTACAGAACTCTACAAAGACGTATTTCTTATTATGCCTTCCAAAAAGCAAAAAGGGGAAAATGACCAACCCCCACCACCCCTAAAAGAATTAATACCAATAAGCAAACTAAAATAATCTACGTTTGAAGTCACCGGAAAAAAAAAAGGGCAGAAACTTCAACTCCCCACTGACCTTGAGCTCCTTCCTACATCAATTTTCGCCGTAGTTAACCTCAACAAAGAAAAGCCCTGCCTGGATATAAAATCCAGGTTTCATGGATGCTTTGGCTTCACATGATTTTAAAGCTATCTTTCCTTATTTCATAATGTGAACAAACCACCCATTAAAAGCTTGAAATCTTGGACGAACTGTCTGCGAAGCCCTAGGTTAAGTCAGCATTGTCAATCCATTCCTCCTCACTAGTCTACACAGAAAATGCCGTTGGCAGTTCAGCAAACGGCCACCACCCGGCACTGTATGTTTGGATTTGACAAAGATGGGGCAAGTATAGATTCATCTAATGGACAATGGTAAAAGAATGGTTGGCACTTAACTCTTGCTTGCCTTGTAGGTATATGGAATGGAATGGTATCATCCTAGATATGATCTAGTACAATTCTTGTCTTCTTAAGCAAATTTCCTCCGAAGGTGACCCATCTTCTTCTTCATGTTTCTCTAATTCTCCATTCCCGCCACTACAAAGTCGCGCAGATAATGAAGGTGACACAGGCATATAGCTACCACCTGTTTATTTCAACAAGCATAAAGCCCAAAATAATTGCAAATTTAAGAGTCAACTGGTTAGGAAATAGATGATACTAGAGTAGAGAGAGAAAAAGAAAGTAATAAAACAGATTGGTCTCACACCTCTAAAAGAAGAGCTTCTTTCAAATTCTTTTGTTGAATGCAATAAGATGGTCCCACATAATACAACAATAAATCCACATATTTCTGATAGGATGGCTCCCCCACTTTGGTCATCCCAATCCTAAAATCATAAAAAGCAGTATGTAATTACTGTCATCAAACTAACTCCACAATCAACAGCCTGTCGTTTTAGAAGAACAAAAAGTATTTTGCTAGAAAGAACGGTCGCATACCATTCTATGCGAAAAAATATTTTCTGTAAGTTGGTCTAACCAAGAAACTGAAATCTGACTGTGTTTCTTCTCTTTTATAGTGCAGATATACATCACATTTTAAGCAATAGAAATTAAGTGTCTAAACAACAATTCTGATACAAAAAGTAGAGCAAACCCTTGTAGAATTCTCCCTGTCATAAAGTTAGCCCTCCAATTTGGATCAAGAGTACTGGATGGCTAAGTCTGACTAATTCTAATAGGATAATTTGAAGTATTGTTAGTAGCACTGGCATAGTACCCTTTCGTCGGTTTTTTATGAAGTCCCTTACCAATTCCAATCAACCAAAGAACCAACATTTTTTCACGTCAACTAAATTAATGGACCTGGCTTTAGCCTCATAAAAAGCGTGATTTTCTTAACTGGATGATCTTTGCTTGAAATGCCAAATCAGATGTTATTATCCACACAAGGATCTAGTGGAGCTACTTTTCAGTGTATGCCTTGTAGTCACATTCCAGATTCATGCCTTCTGTTAAAATCAATCACATTAACAACAATCCAACTTGGAACTGAAGCTAGACTTGGCAAAGAGATATAACACCATGACATGTCCAACTTATAATACTATCACTTAACAATACCTTAAACAAATTTTTTTTAGGGAACAATACCTTAAACATTATGACACTCGCAATGATTGCCAGCGTTGTAAACATGACATAATAAATAGGGGACACGACTGCAGTATTGAACGTATCAAGCGCCTGAAAAATCAGAGTTGAGTGGTTCAGTAGAGAATATGAATACAAAGATTCCTTTAATTCTTCTAAAGAAACATACATATATATGGTATACATGTATCCTTGAATGTATCCATATATATGTTCATGCACACACAAAAAACAAGAGTCAAACTACTACTGCAATAAAGAATAACCCTCAAGTTATTTTTACCTTTTAATTATGTTTTTTAAGATGCTTACAGAAATGTTGACAAGCCAAGTTATAGATCTTTTATTGTAATGAACTAGATGAGTCCCAAATAGTTGTACCAAATTAAAAAAGCTGTGGATGCATAACTAAGGATTGCATGCTTTCTTTCTGATCTGAATGCTTTTCCACCTAATAAAAAACAGCTGCCTTATATTATACATAAACTAAATTACAGTGTCATGGGGTGGAATAATTTAAAGTAAAGAATTCAGTTGAGATAATAAGGCTAAATTAATTAAAACAAATCTAAAAGGACTATTACCGTCCCGTCCAATTGAGCAATTTAGCTATAAATAATAAAACTTAACTAAGTCCCTATATTTGAAATCACTCCTCAGAAATGGGCCCTTAGGTTCTTTATTCTCTACAATACCGACCTCATTACTTTCTTTCTTTTTTTTCATTATGCCCCTCCTATTCAGGATTTCACAAAAAATAAATAAATAAAAGAGAGGAATCAGTAAAGCAAACTCCTGGAAATTTCAGAATAACTATTTTCATGTATTCTCAAGTCAATAGCAGAATGTGAGTTCAATTGAATTGACTAACTGAGTATTTCTTAAGAATCTTAATATGCAGCCCAGATTCCAGCCATGACCCAAATAGGCAAGCTTGCTATGTTCTACCACATTGATTCATTGAATGTAAGATATGAAATATTCTAACAAATATAACCTAGGAAATCTTAGGCAACTGGAAACTTGTGCAAAATCGTGTTCTTGCCGGCAAGAATTGAACTAATTAAACTATCCTGAGGAATTACATCAATGAGCCATGCTTGATAGCTTCAATTGAGCTCCAAACTAGAATCCAAGGGATAAACATGCAACATTCAGAAAATATCCTCTACCACCAACTGAGGAGAAACAAAAGTGGCAGGAGCCCATAAAGGTTTATCAAAGGCATGGTATATCCAAGGCTCAAGCCGTAGTGTGGCACAGTTGGGTCGGGTGCATTGAGGATAGTAAATAGTTGGGCTTGGGCAAGTTCAATCAATAATGGTGGACTGTTTTCTTTTAACATTATTTAAGTTAAGGATACTTAAATATACCTAGGGTTTCTCTTCCGTTTTCTGTTTGAAGAGTCGTTTTAACGCTGTTTAAGTGAAGGATATTTTAGTACCTTTTTATCCAGAGTTCTTCTTAGGTTTAGGTTCTATAAATTATCTAGTCGTGATCATTTAGAACAGATTTTGATGATTGAATAAAGTTACATCAGCTTTGCTTCTCTCAAGGTATGTACGATGCAACCTGACCCTAGGTGTGATGCCTAAGGCCTCTGTAAGTGATTCCTAAAACACTATTGGTGTGATGCTATTAGTTTCTATCGTTTTCTTTTAATTTTCTCCTTGCATTCCATAAATTTCCATTTTGATCTTACTTGGATATTATTTCTCTTTGTCCTGCATCACCACCACTCTTTAAATGACATGTAATATGTTATCAATGTCATTAACCGCTCTAGTGAAGAAAAAAAATTTATATGAAAATATGAGTAAGAGATGTGGCAACCACATATTAACTATTGAAACTATATTGAACATTACACAGAAATTTGAAAAGATCATATGACATGAAATTATCCTATGATTAATTGTAGTTAAAGCCTCCACCGAAGGCAGCTACAGACTTTGACTTGTACAAATGTATTTTCAATACCGATTTCTTTTTTGCAGCATATATTCATTAGAAAACTGCTTTCTATGACTAACTTAGTAGTGAGGATAGAACAAGATTAATCTTAAAGACGGGAAAGGGTCTAAAACTGAACAAAACTTGATGGGTTTCCCATACATCCTCTGAAAAGTACATAGAACCACTCGTCCCCGAACATGTCAAATTTTATAGACTAAACAAAAGCCTACTTATGTTCAGACTACTTTTTCTGTTAGTGATAGATGCAATGCACAAAAGCAAAGCGAACGGCAGGACAAGGGAATAGCCAGAAAACTAATCTAGAGAAGGGGAAAGGTGGAAGAACAGTACAAGAGCAAGAACTTCCAAAAGACTCCTATAAATTTGTCCATATCTAACATATTCACAATGAAACGGAGTTTCTAACCTTATTCAAATAATTCATTTGAGTGATGACGCATGTAGCTACGACCAACATAAAAAACCACGTCTCTGGATAGATTAACTGATTCTTCCCCTCAAAAGTTAATTTCAGAGCAGTTCCTAGGGCTTTAACACTCATCACCTGCAGAATCATGGAAAACAATGCATGTAAATTACGAGAGATCCAGATATTATTAAAATTGAAAGGAAATAATTTGATAACAAGAAATCATTTAAAGCAGACTCAGGTCTACAGGGACTCTGTAGATTGATGTGCTAACAGAAATTTGTCTTCATCCAACTAAGCAATCAGTTTGACTTATGTATCAATTACCCACCCAGTCCCCACTCTAAACTTTTTCAAAATAAATCTGTACTGTAACTTTATAATGAAATTTAAGCACGAAAACTTACAGGTTGATATTAGAACAATTTGAACACTAGTTTTATGTGTGAACTTTGTGCTTAAAGTTTAAATTCTTACATTCTGTATAATGCATAATTATTTTAGTACAGTAAGACAAGAATGAGAGGAGATCAGGTTTCCTCCTTTTTTTTTTTTTTTTTGGAGAACACCATAGGTTGAAAAGAGAGAAACTCAATACAGTAAGACAGAAATGAACTAAAGCTTATAAGTACTTGAAACAATTTACCGAGAGAGAACCCATCAATGAACAAATGCCGGTGAAAACTAGAACATTCGTGTGCCCACATTGTGGTGCAAAATGGAAGACTAGTATGAAAACCAGAACAACCACTGAGCCCACATAAAGCAAAAACGCTGAAATAGACAGTATATGTTGTTAATTTCCAATGAAGAATCATATAAAGCTCAAGAAAACAGAGAAAAAGGAATTCGAATAAAACAAATAGCTTGAATCAAACCTGGCTGAGTTGCCATACTCCATATTTCAAGAACTGAAGTTATAGAATGCTCCTTTGGTGCATGGATAACAATAATGATCGACCCGGCAATGCACATTACACAGCCCAAAACTCCAAGCCGGTGCAACCTCTCCTTCAAGATAAAATGAGCCAGCACAGCACTACACCATACCATTCAATTTTTAAACATTATTAGTAAAACCTAACATCATAGGACATGATAAAAATATATACGAACAACCAAGCATGGAATCAAAAGCAATATATGAGCAGTTACCTTACAATTATACTTAATGCACCGAGAGGGGTAACAAGAACTGCCGGAGCAAATGCATAGGCAACAAAGTTTGCAATCTCTCCAACAATCACTATATCAAAAATCATAAATCAAGAGAGATTCTGCAAACCATCAGTGGAATTGAACGAACAAAATGAGTACCAAAACCCGTACTTTTAACTGACATAGTGACGTTGGAAAACATCAATTGCTACAATGCAACAATAGCATTACTTCCATGGTGAAGAAAATTATTTCCCATGACAAGCACTTGAACTCGATTACAAAATGAAGCGTGAATGGTGATGAAATACCAAAAAATCATAAGAGCAAGTAATGACCATAATCCATAAAGTTTTATAGACAACATGGCCATAACTATTTGCAGAATCTATATTCAACGATAAAAATATACAAAAAACAACAACAGTTATCAGAATTTTGGCTGTCTTACAAACATTATGAAACAGAACCAAAAAGCAAAAAACAGATGTAGAAGCTTACTTGTAATAAAGCCCAGCCACCACAGAGGCTCCAAGAGATAAGAGTACCCGCCATAACCTACAACAATCAAGGATCAATAACAAACCAATCAATAGAAAAAAATAATAATAATAATAATAAATAAAAAATAAAAAAAACCCCATCTGATAAAACCAATATAGGTAAAAGAAAAACCGAGATTGAGAATAAATAAATGAACAGAAAGTCACCAGCTCTGACCCCAGAAGCAGCTGCGGCTCTTCTGAGGCCTTTCTTCTTGATAATAAAGCTTGCCCCTATGAACCCACTTGAAAGCAAAGCCAAAACAAAGCCTTTAAGATTGTCTTTGGAGAAACCCATGTCGAATATGTCTCTCTCTTTCTGAAATTTTCGCTGGTTTCTTCATGGAAATACAACAGAGTCAAAAAATTTGGGAGATCATCACCTCGTTGGCAAACCTTGGTGAATAATACGCTCTTTTTCAGGTTGCCGGGTTGTGGGGACAGCAACGGTGTCAAGCAGAGGTAGAGCTACATTATTTGAGAGATTGGGCTCGTCCTTTTTCTATTTCTATTTTTGTCGCTTCTAAAATTCTTGAAAGACTAGAGACAAATTGCCAAATGAGATTGGTCCACGAAATACTTATTTTTGAATTGACTACATAAAACTTTCCGAATTTTGAAGGTGGTTTCGATTGTTACCCTGTTATAAAATTAAGAGGATTTTAGAGAGAGATTTGGAAGAAGAAAACTCATTTATTCTTGTGTTCTAGTTCATCATTTTCATTAATGTTGGTGCCTATTTATAGGCATAAGTAATATACTATTCACTACAATTTAAAATACAATATGGGGTGGTGAGTTATATGATAGGTTTCAGACATAATGATAGAATTGTGGGATAAGTATATAATGGTAGGGATGATAGGTAATGATAGGCATTCATATTAATCTATGCTTATTTACAACATGTATGTATTTGCAACACTCCCTCTTGAATTTCCATCATGCATGGAATATACTTCATTAAAAAGTTTGCCAGTAAAATTCAGTGAGACAAAAACTAATCTAAGAGAAAAAGAGTACATAACTATGTGTAACATAAAATTCTGTGTCTATGACACTAACATGCGTCCCAGGAAAAACTCTATGGGATAAAAACCTAGGCAAAGGGAAAAGAGTACAGTGTATAGATACTTTGTTGATAGCACTCTCCCCATGATGGATGTCTCCCCCTGATAAGTATGCATTAATTTTACTAATTGGAAAGTCAACGCAATCCAATGCCATGCACCAGTTTTTAAAATGTGCATTTTGGTAACGATTTGTGAAAAGATCTGCCAGATTATCACTTGAACGTATCTGTTTAACTTCAATTTCTTGATTCTCCTGAAGTTCATGTGTGTGGAAAAACTTCCCTTGATGTATCCTGCCTTGATTTGAGCAATACCAGCATCATTATCTTCATATATGGTTGTTGGAGTATTTTTCACTAAAGGTAAATAACATGTGCTCCGTATATGATGGATTATTGATATTAACCAAACGCATTCATGACTCGCTTCATGGAGTGCAAGTATTTCTGAGTGATTAGAGCCTTGGAGGATGTAGCCACTAATGTTTGCTTTATGGAATGCCATGAGATTGATGTCCCTCCACAGATAAATACATAGCCAGTTTGTGAACGACCATTATGTGGATCAGAGAGATATCCTGCATATGTATATCCAAAAATACTATGTCCATTGTCAACACACAGTACTTCAAATTCCCATACCCACGTTACTTACCAGTTGTGCCAAACTTTTAGCACCATGGGCATAGTCATCTTCATAAACACGAAATTCAAATGTTCCGAACAGTCGTTAATCTCAACCAGCCTATGAGCTGTGCCATGTCGAGAAGGCAAGACAACATAATAGGACGTCAAACACTTCACCGAAATAAGGAGGTACACAAGGTGCAGAGTCTATAGGAATTTAACCTAATGCTCTTATACCAAATTGAAAGGACCCGCCCCAAATTCCCTCTTGGAATCCATGACGAACCCTCTCTTTATCTGACACTAGGCATGTGTCAGCCCAAATTACTAAAATACTCTTCTTGCCCTAATTCCAAAACAACTTTAGGGCTTGACTTCTACCGGAAAACTATCAGAGCCTCCTTTGAAATTGGCTCAAAACCCCAAAAAAATCCACATGCACAACAAACACAATTAATTCCCAAATGTTCAACAAGCACAAGGTAAAAACCACACACCAATTAGCAAAGTTTCAATGAACTTTAGGCCCTCCTTACCAACATAAGAAAGTCAGCAAAATCAACTTGACAAAAATAAACATAACAAACAAATCATAAACTTGCGGTTGCACCTGGGTTAAACTAGGATATCTACGGACCCTTATTGAGGGATTAAGCCACATGTAGTTCTTACTACCCTAAATCACAATTAAGATAATACATAAATGTTCAAAGTGAAATCAACAATAAAATTATAGAATCATTTTTTACCTTGATTTCAACAAGCTATATGATTGAATATCACCCACTAAGGGGTACATGGGAATACCATCAAATCTGAATGCAACAGGGGAATGGGAAACTAGCTAACCACCTGTGTAGACAAGTCGGGTAGGTGGCTAAGAATCCTGGGCAACCCTGTGCAGATAATATAAGTAAGGTGGCGAAGAATATCCTATTAACTATACCACACGTTGATACTGCACTATTCTCCACATAGATGTACCTCAAACATAATATGTCCATTCCAAGTGCTACACATGTGGAATGGCCAACTCCACATGTGTGTCGCTCTTAGCATAACTCAGGGACACGTGGCCACCCTTAGAATGCAAATAATCCGTCAATTCCCATAGCAAGACTCAGCGAGATATACTTAACTTGAGAACGCACATAATCCATCAATTCCCCTAGCAGGACTCAGGGACAAATTGTCAACATGAGAACGCAATCCTAGCAGAACTCAAGAAGATATACTCAACTTGAAAAGGCAAATCCTAGCAGAATTTAGGGAGATATACTCAACCTGAGAACGCAAATAATCCGTCAATTCCCCTAGCAAAACTCAAGGAGATATACTCAACCTAAGAACGCAAATCTTGGCACCACACGGTTCGGGTGTCCCCGATACTCGTGGGGCAATGTCATATGCGCGTAGACAAATCTGAGGACAACTAAGGTGTCCGAAGACAATCTGAAGACAACCATATGTTCGAAGACATTCCGAAAGCAACTATATGTCCGAAGACATCAATTTTTCTAAAGGCATCCAGTGAAGGGAATATTGTGGGAATGGTGTTGTGTAGAGATTTCTAAAAACTCTACAACCAAACTTTGAAAGTATAAATCACCTAGCAAGCCATATCTAATATGAAATCAAAGTAAGAGCGGAAACATTAAATAAACTAAGGATTCATGCAAGTCTCATTTGGTCCCAATCCTTATAAGTCTATGAAAGTGTGCACCAAAGACTCTCTAAATCCTATTTGAGAGAAAGATAAGATGTTCATACCCTTGGAGCGAATCTTGAAACCAAGAATGGTGTTCAAGTAGAGCAAGTGGTCCCTTTGTTGTTGGCTCTCCCTTTGATGTTGATTCTCCACCTTGTAGCTATCCAAATAGGTACAAAGATATGCACCTCCCCAAAGATCTTCACCAAGGATTGAATGGGATGAGAGAATGAGTAGACAACAAGTGAAGAGTGGTGTTAGCACCCTCACTTGATAGATTGAAGGGGTTAGGGAGAGAGAGCTTGATGTTTCACTCTTCCAATTTCACCAACTTAAAAACCCTAGGATGATAGGATTCCATAGCTACACACTTATAGGATATAAAAAATGTCACAAGAGTGACAAAAATGCCCCCAAACCCTAGTGTAGCCACACCCCCCCTTTGTGTGTCATATTTTGCTATCTTGGTCCAACACATTAATCCTATAATGTGTCAAATATGTATTTATGTCCATATGGTCAAATCCCTTTTGAATTTCCAAGTCATATGGGACCTTTAATTAAAGTTTCATAACTGTTTGTGGCCATTCGCAAGCGCAATTTCGGCGTTGAATTGGTGAGTTTCTTCTAGCGTTTGCAGCTCCAATGTCAACGAGTTCGATGCTGCCGTAAGGTTGATCATGCGACGTGCATAGGTCGTCAATTCGTGGATTGCAGCGGCTACGGAGAATTTTTTGACCCTACTTGCGCTGGTTTTCGGCATCTGGTGACTGCAAAAGTCCCTGTTCTTCGAGGTCATTGACATCTGGTGATAGCAGGACATGTTTCGTCGCACTCTATGGCTCGGTGATTAGCGTTCATGAATAGTCGCTCCATGTCGTGGTTTTCTCTTATTTTGTCACTATTCTGGCTTTGATGATGGTCAATCTATGGTAAAACTAGTGAAGGCCATGGTTGTCTAGAGAAAATTTTGACGGCACACGGTGGTTGTTCTCGCCATGTTCCTCGTGGTGGGGCCTGTCACCATGGTGATTTGAGAGCCTTGGATCAATGACGGAATCGATTGATGGGGGGGGGGGGGTGAGGGAACTAATTTCCCTTAATTTGGATTCGAGAGCCTCGCATTGAGTATATCTCGAATCTCTCAATGAAATCACCAATTTGTTTGTGCAAATAGTCTCACTGGAGAATATTTGCGGAAGATCCCTTTCTTGGAACTCAAACCTCCTCATTCTCAATCTGTGCAAAATAAATTGAGTCAACGGAGAACACCAGGAGGTGTTGGCCAAGGACCCTCCGATGCTTAAGTCAGTAAAAAGGGTCTCGGAAGATGTAGCAAATACTGAATGGACAGAGTTTTCTCTCAAGGGGAAAGTCAAGTGGCGGAAGAAAGAGAGGGAGAGAGTCTCTTGGGTTTTTTCAGTTAGAAAGAGTTACCTCATGTGTGGAGTGTAACCATTTATTTATAAAGTCTCCTTGCAGGCTAGGGTTTGCAGAGATAATTCCATATTTAATTGGAATTATTCTTTTCCCAAAATAGGTGATAGGATAAATCAAGGAGATTTGCTAGAAATTGATCCTTGATTTGGTGAGATATTTCTATCTTAAATAAAGGATAATTGCCTAATTAAATGAGATTTAATTAACCCAATTAGTTGACTTAAGAAATATATTTTTTTCCACGTGTCACTTTTTTATTAGTTGCCAAAATTCATGTTCCCACATTAAGCACATGGGGCTCAAGACCCATGATCAAAGATGAAACTACAAACAAGGTCCTTATCAGCATGCTGAAGAAGACATAGGTGGCAATCCAAAAGTGTGACATAAAGTTAGAAATATTTCCAAACGGCCATGACTGGCGTTGATTGTAATCAAGATTTAGGTGGCGTTTGGTATCCTATTCAAGAAGGGTATTCAAAAACTTTGATTCTTCTTAAAAATAAGGAGTTCTAAAATCTATTTTTTAAGATTCAAATATTTGTTTGGTATGCAACTTGAAACAGTTTTTAAAACAAAATTCTAAAAAAACAAAGGTTTTTTTTTATTTTTATGTTTTTAAGTTTATATTTTCAAATATGAGTCTACCAAACAGATTTTTTAAGCTTTAAACTCGAATTTTATTTTAAAATTTAAAAACTTGGATTCATATAAATTTAAAATACCAAACATTCACTTATATTTTCTGGCTGTTTTTGTTGTACTTCATGAATCAAGAAAACGTTGGGCTTCACTTATTAAATATCCCAAAACCTCATTAGACCCATTATCTAATAAATTCAATAATAGCCACATTTTGGCAACAACAAAATCAAGCCCAAACAGAAACAAATACAATAAACCATTTTTTAATGTAATAATTTAATAAATGTGAATATATATCAGGTAGAATGAGCTCAAAACTTTCCTTATAGTGTATAATAATTTTGCTCCTTTAATGTTGGCAATGAATTAGATTAAGTTTGCAGGTTTGATCTCTCTAGTTGGGCAAACATAGAGAGACCAAAACTCTCCTTATTCCTCAAACAAACACACACACACACACACACACACACACACACACACAAAAAAAAAAGCCTTCTTCCCCTATGAAACCAAAGCTATCTTAAAAGGCATGAGGAAAATGTTCATAGCCTAATTTGGATTTCTAATGCAATACTATTTTGTTGTTTTAAAACTTTCCATTGCTAACTTTTGACTTATTCTTCTCTAAATTGCTGGCGTTGTGCAAAGCTTTCCGTTTCTTCTGAGTCTCAGTTGGTGTTTTCACGTCGGTTGCCAGACCAACCACTTGAAGAAATCTTATCAAATACCATGTAATATCAATCTGCCACCATTCTAGACCTTGCTGAGCTGAGTAGTCAAAAGCATGGTGATTATTGTGCCAGCCATCTCCAAGAGTTGGCAATGCCAGCAACCTATACAGTTAAAATTTATTACCTTTACTATTTACCCTTGTAAATTGTAAATGTTTTCAATCTATATATAGGGCAGATTCCATCGTAGCTACAATACCAGTTGTTTCTAGACAAGTCACCGGTGTGCCAAACTTGCTTTCCCCATGTGTGGCCAATTGAATTTACTGAAAATGTAATATGGTAAACAATTACCGTCCTCACACCCTGCAGTGAAACAAAAGCAACTGATTATGAAGCAAAAGGAAGAAAAGTACACCACACAAATTAATAATTCTGAGTGAGCAAATCACTACACAAAAAAGTGACAGTGTAGTCACCATTATTTTGATGACATTTGCTGGGGTGACTAAACCCCAGAAAATGTCACCAAAAGTCACCAAATAATGGTAACTGTTGCCACTTTTTTTTGTAGTGAATAGAAGAAGCTTAAAAAAGAACCACTCTTCTAACAACAAAGTATATATTTATATAACCTTTATATATATATGAGTGTGCGTGGGCGCATGTAAACTATTCACGTAAACTTGCAACAAATAGGTCTGGCACTGGCAGCCCTAGCTACCCTTGCTAACAAAGAAAAAAAGCATATATCCGCCCTTGCTAACGAAGAAAAAAGAAAGTAAGAGTAATTTTACCATTCCCCAAACAAGATAGGGCAGTCCTCCTATGACATATAGCAGAACTCCAAGAAGAGCCGAGTGAAGAAGGTAAGTGCGATGAAGAAACCTATAGTACGGCTGCCTTTTTAAATCGTCAACGTTCTTTAGTCGTCTTTCATACTGCAAAGTTGGCATGTTAATTAGTTTTGAGAGAGAGAGAGAGAGAGAGAGAGAGAGAGGGAGAGAGTTTTATACAATTTCAAACCGAAAGCTGTTGTTGAATATCCAACCAATGTGGCTAAACCAGAATCCCATAAGAGGGCTATGAGGGTCTTTCTTTGTGTCAGTAAACTGGTGGTGGTACCTGTGTGTGCTCACCCATTCAATTGGACTTCCCTGCACATAAAAAACAAGAGCATTGTTATTAAAAGTAAAGTAGTATTTTCGGTTGACGTACACACCGTACCTGTAGTGTAAGAACCCCGCAATAGGCAAAAAAGTATTCGAGCCATCTAGGAAGCTTAAAACTCCGATGCGCAAGGCTCCTATGGTAACCTAGAGTTATACCTAGACCTGTCACAACATAGAGTGCGAAGGCCAACCATAATGCACTCCAGCTGAAATGAACTGGAGCTAAAAGAGCAAGCAAATGCAAAGATAAAACCACACTCAATGAGGCTATATCAAACAAGTTCCATTGCCTCCCCATAAATTCTACCCCCTGCTTCATCCAGCGCGTCAGCGGCGTCATTGACACGTGCAGTTTTGCTCGTCAGAAACCAGAGCACATGAAGAGAAAAACACCAAGAGGAGGAAAGATTGATGATATGAAGAAATTATTGTTTGGTGAAGAGTCTCTTAAATAATAGTGTTAAGCCTGATTAATTAACCATCTCCAAGTTAGCTGAACTCTCGATGAGTTAATATATAGTTATAACGATCATAACATGTATTCTTAACTGCATAACAATCGTGCCTGAACTTTCAAACCTAGACGTGTGAGATTAGCTTTTGGAAGAGTTTGGCAGAAAGAGAAGTTGTTGGTATATGGTAGATTAGCTTTGGCATAATTTTTATTATTTTTCCCTTAAATGTTTACTATTGTCTCTTTTTTTTATATATAGAAGTTTACTGTATTTTTCTTTACTTAAGCTCAGGGGTGGGGTAAACATTTTTTTTTGTTGAGAAATTCTATGATTGCATTCATAATTCAGCCAAAAAAGCCACTAGCCACAAAAGGCCAATACAAACTAGCCACAAAAGGGCCATTACAATAACGGAGCGGTCTAATATCAAAATTAAGAAAATCAAGTATGTCTCCACCAACGATCAGGCAAGATCGAAGAAACTCTGGCATAGGCATCCCAACTAAGATTGCAAACTTAGAATGATAAAAAAGAGATAAAGCTTGAAAAAACCAAGCCATAACAATACAAATAAAACTCTCACCAAGGAGAGATGAAAAGCTCTCACAAAGGAGAGATGAAAAACTCTCACAAAAGGAGAGGTGAAAACTACACAGAGTACTCAAAGAGTCTCTGCAACTTATTCTAAACATAAAGAAATTGCAAAAAAGATGGTGGTGGAGATCCGACGCCGAAATGCAGATGAAGATCCGACACTGAGCCGCAGCCGCCAATAATGATTGGATGAAAATCATAACAAAACTAAGACAAATAGGGAAAACCCTTTGTCTTTGAAAATGGGGGAAGAGGTGAAAGGTGGAAGAGAGGAAGAGAAGAGAGGAGAGGGGGGAAGAACAATGGCTTCTTCCCCCCTCAAAGTGGAAAAGGCTCTAAAAGTGTTTTTTGGGAGAAAGGGGGCTAGGGTTTGTAACTTGGTCAGGGGTGGGGTAAACATTAAGCCGATATCACTCGATAAACATCAGTTATTGACATTGAAATAATATAAAAAATTAAACTCGTAGACAAAATTATGTTGCAGACAATTTGGCTATCTTTGGCTGCATTTGGTGTATCAAATACAGAATAATTTCTCGGAGATGAGTCTCTTCTTTGCTGTTGCTTCGTTACATTCAAATGATATAATCAATTCTCACTTCCTCTAAACAGACATTAGGCATTTATCCAACATAGAGTTCTTATGTCAATTTGAAGACCAGCATATGGGAGCATTGCCTCATTTAGATGCCACTACCGCTTATAACTCAAAACCTTAATTAAGGTTGATTTCAGCCAACAGCCTAACAATTAAATTCAGCCAAAACTGAAACCTGAAAAATGGTATTTTAGGATTGAACCTAACAATGAAGGAAGCATCTTTGCTTATTAATATGGATAGTTTGCAAAACCTCATCATCATTTCTACATATATAGGGAGCAATACAGGTTTGTACACAGTACACCCAGTTGAAACAGAACATATCAAAATTTCAAATGGAATTCTCACATGAAATGTAAGGCATGTCAATGTTACCAGTGCTATAAAAGTAACAACATTAACACAAATTAAATAACTAAAATACAAAAAAGTGAATTATTTGCCGCTTTATAAATGTAGTGGGTGTCTTGACCAGACGGTAGCAACTCGAGCTCCATCCATCTAAGCAGATGCACCAGCTAGTTCTTTGGCAGGGGCTGCAGGCACCAAATGTTGGGGCTGTAGGCACATAAATAATATGGCTTTAGTAAATATAACACAAGTTTAATGAATAAAAACCTCTCACAAGGGAAAGACCCACTAAAAAGAAACAAAATTTGTTATTTCTTAAAAATATAAATTGTGCAAGTAAAATCTCCACTTCATCTAATGATGCTAAGTTATGGATTACAAAGAAATACAACTTATTCAGAATGAGTCAGGTGACATAATATATTAAGGGCTCGTTCGGGAGTGCTTTTAGAAATTTAAAAGAAATAAGTGCTTTTACCCATTTAGAAGCGCTTTTGGCAGTTCCAAAAGCACTCCCAAACAGGCCCTAAATGCCAAAGGCATAACTACTTTCCAGGACTTACAAACTGGATGTAGAGCTCAGTGTCAAATAACTTACGAAGATCAAAAGTTATTTGACTGATAATACCTTTAAAACCCTAATGACCTAATTAGAGTTTGAAGCCTGTTTCTAGTTGACTTATTTCACACAAAAATTTAAAAAAAAAAATAGTAAACACCTGAGCCCCAGTCGCCTGTCCACAACCACCAGAATAACCCAAATGAAAAATCAAAACCTCACCAGCAAAATTATGTTCAGGGTTAGACTAGCTTCTTACCGCTGCGAGCTCCTCTTCGTGCTTTGGAATAAAAGCAGTATCAACCTTGCCATTTTTGAAATCCTCTATATCAAGGATAAGTTTATGATATTCAATGGTTGTGGGAACTCCTGTGGAATAAAGGCAATAACTAAATTAACAGCCATAAATAGAGATAATATTTATCTAGCTAACTACATTCACAACCGTGAATAAAGAAAAAAATTGTAGATTTACAATATGAATTGAACCGACCCAAAACTGTAAGCAAAAAATGAAACAAATACAACTCAACCCCACTAATATAACAAAGAACAACTAAACAGAAAGAACCCTGGGCCTACAGACCCTTCTAATATCATCCTCCACTAAACGGACAACACTTTCAATTGGCTCACACAAAGTACAAATATGCTGACACAAATAGTAAGTAAAACGGAAGGATTTCAACAATTAACTTCATTACTTACCTGTTATAATAGTGTCATCAAGAGCCCTCTTCATTCGTTCAATTGCCTTTTCTCTTGTTGGTGCCCAAACAATAAGCTACATTAAGAGAGAAAAATTGCCAAGGTAATCAGAACAAGAAACCTAGAATCTATAATTTTATACTGTACATATGTATATGGGAAACCATGGTTAGCAACGGTTTATTGGTCCACAAACCTTTCCAAGAAGGGAGTCATAGTTTGGAGGAACCACATAATCAGGATAAACATGGCTATCCATTCTAACAAAGGGACCTCCAGATGGTAAGTAGGCAGTTATTCTTCCTGTAAAAAAAGGCAGAAGATTACGTCTACTGAAAACGACCGTAATAAAATCCAGGGAAATCTCGACTGCTGAACTAACTCAGAACCTATTCATCAGGGTTTGGCTGCACCCCATAAAACCAATACAAGATAACAGAAAAGACCAACAGACGGAACCAGAACATAGCTATGTACACACACCTGGCCCAGGTCGGAATCCTTTAAAAGCATCTTCTGCATTGATACGACATTCAATTGAATGTCCTCTGAGCACTATCTCATCCTGTAGATGGAGCCACCTCCATCAGACATTGAACAGGAAGCGTCATATGTGTATCTAAAACTACCCTACTACAATTAATTACCTGTGTGTATCGAAGTTTTTCTCCCATAGCTACACGAATTTGTTCTTCAATCAAGTCAACAGAGGAAATCATCTCTGTCACAGGATGCTCAACCTGTGGTTCCATTGGGAAAAAAAGTAATTTAACATAACTAAGCAAAAAAATTTGTGCAAAACAAAGCCATCCTCAAAAGATTAGTTTAACCTGAATACGAGTGTTCATTTCCATGAAGTAAAAGGAACCTCTTTCATCCAAAAGGAATTCAACGGTTCCAACACCAATGTAACCAATCGATGCTGCTGCGGCAACTGCTGCATCACCCATAGCTTTACGCAACTCTGGGGTCAATGCAGGGGAGGGTGCTTCTTCCAGCAGCTTTTGGTTCCTTCTCTGAGATGGTCGAATTCAACACATGAAAAATCAATATGGCAGGAGTCATTGGGTTTTGCATTTCAAGGAAAAAATAGAAGATAAATGAATAATACATCCTAATGTTACAAAGAGTCAGTTATATGGTAAGGTTATGACCATTTTTGCTTGCCTTCAAGAAATCAGAACTAAGATGTTTAAGTTATAATAACTAGAAGAAAAAAACTTAACAGAGATTCATGCAAGCAATAAGACCACTTGAAGTACCTGGATACTGCAATCCCGCTCTCCAAAGTGAACAACATTACCATATTTATCTGCAAGAACCTGTATACAATAGATGAATCAAGGGGTTGCAGGAAGGCATCAAACATCAAATCAAAAACCAATGTCTAATTATAAAGAATAATATTTGAACAAATTTTACAGGAACTTTTATAAGTACATTACCTGAAATTCAATGTGTCTAGGATTTTGGATGTACTTTTCCAAGTAAACTCCATCATTTCCAAAAGCAGCTGCAGCCTCACTCTTTGCTTGCTGCAAACAATTAAAGTGAGGCAGAAAATTAAGATAATGGAAGCAACAATGTAATACAAATAATAAAACATTCATTTGTAGATAACAAGACCGACTAAACTCAGAACCCAACAGTTCAAAGTTGTAGTCTTAAACTTATTTAACATAAAACTTAAAAATATACCTCCAAAGATGATTTACGAAATACTTTCACAGAAGAAAAACAAAAAATGAAGGCATCAAAGCAACAAAATAGGAAGATAATGCATTATTAGGTGTAGTACCTGTAACAACTTCACAAACTCTTCAGGTTCTTTAGCAAGACGCATGCCACGTCCTCCACCTCCTGCCGTTGCCTTAAATATTAAAAAAAAAGAAAAAAAAAGCTTATCACTTTATAGAAACAAATCATATAACAGATAAAATAGTATATCGGCTCTGTTAACAAAGAGTTAGAAGGAAAATATCAATGAAAGGCCAGAATCCTAAAATAACCATTCATCTCATAAGTATTATAGTTCATTGAAGTCTTAAAAAGTTCAAGTTTGATTCATTAAAGTAGATAAATACCATACTAGTAAATAAGATCGTTTAGATTTTTTCTGAAAAACGATGAAAGCGACCTTATCCAGAGATCAGAGGTAACAGTTCGAATTCTCTATAGGTACTAAGAATTAAGCAGCCAACTGAAGTCTTTCTTAGCAACTCCATTCATGATTCAAACTCAAAATTTGAAACCCGTAAAAAATATCTTCCAGCTTCATTGAGTTAGTAAATTGTCCTAGTCTAGCACTATAGCAAGGTAACAGGTTAGGAAGTCTTTCCTAGTCAAACAGTTACAAATCTTGAGCGGCTATCCTACATAAATAGGCATGTATTCCTCTAAACTAACCTCATTGTACAATTGATAGTCAATAAATGTCTATATTATTATCAATAGGTTTTATTGATAAAACAAATTCAATTTTTTACATTAGAAGTACGTTTAACTTCTGAATTTTCAGAGTTGACATGAGAGGGTATGCACTGCAAATTCTAAGGCACATCAAGGTGCAATGAATTTTAATTATCATGAGATATACTAATACAAGACACTTTACCTTGATCATAACAGGAAAACCAATCTCATCTGCAAGCCTGATTCCTTCCTCTGTGCTCTGTTGACAGAAAAAAAAAAATTCAAAAAAAAAAAGTTGACAACAATTAACACAAACCAATTATAACCACCTAGACCTGGAGGTGTTGAAATGTATAATAACTGAGGGTAAAGTAGAGACCTGTAGTAATCCATCACTTCCTGGTACAGTTGGAACACCTGCTGTCTTCATTGTGTCTCTGGCAGTCGCTTTATCACCCATAACACGGATGCTGTCGGGCTGTAACCCAAATAGCAAACAGTTTGTCCCACATCAGTACATCAATTAACTAATGAGTAACTAAAGAGTCATGTGCTTATATCTCCATGACCTAAACGGATCAATCACTATTCACTGTAAGAAAGGAAATATTTAGAGAGAGATAAAGGCAAATAAAGCACAACTCAAGAAATAAAAAATAAAAAATTGTTTTAGGCTAGGATAAGAACAATAAATATCTTCTGAGTTGAACATTTTATTCCTTACTAATCACTAAATTGATAGATAATATGTCATTCCGAATTTACATGAAATTTTGAAAGACTCTACATTAAGTTATCAGGGTTACATCTAAAATTTGAACGAAGAGAAGAAAGTCAAAAACTTCCTAGCATGAAGTTTTTTATTTCAAATACTTACCTTAGGCCCAATAAAGTTGATTCCGTGTTCTCTGCACATTTCAACAAATGATGCATTCTCAGCAAGGAAACCGTATCCTGGATGCAGCATTGTACATTTCCGACTGATAGCAGCAGATAAAACATTTGGAACAACTAAGTACCTGTAGAAAGACAGATCAAAATGCACAATTCAACCATTGTCATCTGTAACAGAAACTGAGACAAAGGATAAAAAAAACACTTATCGTGATACAAAGATAAAGAATGTAGTGCACAGATAATGGTGCAAAGCAGGCTGGCATGAGAATGGCACGATTAAAGGGGTCATGAAAGGGGAAATATCCAATGCAGTGCCATGCCAAGCATGCATGGACATTCACATTCATGTCGGTCCAGGTCGACATATCTAGCACGAGCACGAAAAGGACCAATGCCAGGCATGAGCCATTTAAAACCATTGGCTTATTATTACTAAAGTCTTTGTTTTCACTTTCTTTATTTCAAATGTCTTCATGAAAAAATGATTATCTATTAAAGATGTTCTTATGTATTTTACTTTCATCCTTAATTCTTTTCGGAAGAGAAAAAACAAGTCATGGTAATGTTACTAGCTAAATCTTAGTAATTAAGACTAACTTCATAATAAATTGTAACTAAGCAAGAAGAAAAAAAACAATCACAGGCACTGCACAAATCCAGTTAAGGCACGACATGAATAAATATATCACGGTTCCTTTAGGTATCCTAAATCATGAACTTTAATGGTATTCAGAAAGAAATGTAGTCCTTTGTCATGGCTCTCTCTCTCTCTCTCTCTCTCTCTCTCTCTCTCTCTCTCTCTCTCTCTCTCTCCACATGAGCTCCATGTTAAACTATTCCAGTTTTCCATTTAATCAACAAAATAACACAGGGATAGGGGTTAAAGAAGAAAGAACAACAAAACGAAAAATTAACTGATCAACCACTTACGACTGACTGCTTGCTGCTTCACCAATACAAACTGATTCATCAGCCAATTTCACATGAAGTGCGTCCTTGTCTATTGTTGAGTAAACAGCCACACAAGGTATTCCCATTTCATGGGCAGTTCGAATAATACGAACAGCAATTTCTCCCCTATTTGCCACCAGAATTTTTTCAGCACGACATGTAGCATGGAGAGCTCCCCCATGCTTCCTGGATTTGAAAGTAACTTGAGCACCCCGAGCTCTCTGCCTTAAAAAGTTGACTTTATTTCCCACCATAAAGCTGCATTGGGAACTCTGGATCTCTCTAGTTCTCCCAAAAAATAAGCCCTTCCATTCACATAAGAAAAACAAGAACAAATGTGAATGAATAAATAAACCAGAAAATAAGTCTGGAGTGGAGATCATAATAGAATGGAGGATTCTGAAGACAATATAACAAGCAGACCTCATTGGTTTTGTAAATTCTATTTATCTAGGAATTCCAATATTTTACTTTTCCCTAATCAGTTAGGATCTTTCACTTATCATCTCTTTGGCTGCATTGGATAAAGCATTGAGCTTTTCTACAAAACTGACGATATAAAAGGTAATTATCTACCAAGCCAGACATCCTTCAGTCCATACAGAAATAAAAAGCAACCCAATTCTGTACCTAAGAACTTAGACTAACACAACCCAATTCCAACTAAACAGAACACAACCCAAGACTCAATTCCAAAAATACAATAAATACAGGGTGACAGAGGTACTTACAGGAGTTGGAGTGACAATCTTGCAAATGGGCATTGTGGCATCCATTTTGAAAACAAAGAGACCTAAGTAAGTAAACCCAGTTACACCAAAGAAACAAAAACCAATATTAGCGCCACTGCCATTGCAGAACAATAACAAAAGAAAAGTAAAATTGGTTGGAAATGGTAAAACTATTTCGACCAAATAACACAGTAGAGTGTATCAGCCAAGAAATCACAACCCAAAAGAAATGGGATGTTGCTGCCATTCTAAAACGATTCAAAGATTATAACTTTTGATACTGGGACTTCGAAATACCTTTCTCAATTGTCTCAGAACAGGATCAGAATGAATGAATGAAGAAGAAGGAAAGTGTTAGGGGACCCCAAGAGCTGTGGAGCGAGAAAGCAGAAAGGGAGAGAAAAAGAGTGAGAGCAATGAGAAGAAGAAGGTGGGAAGGTCCGAGGGAAGATATCAAGAGTTGAGTTTGTCGATGGAAACGAGGGGAGTTGCTGATTGAAACCTCCGCCCAAATGAAGAGAAATCTGTCTTCGAAGTGTTGACGCTGTCCAATGATATTCTGCCACATGTACAATTAAAGTTACACTCGGCAGAAAAAAAGTAAACTAGCATTAGAAATAGCGAGGTCTTCTGGATTGCACCGAAAACTTGGAGAAGAACTTTTATGCAATTATAATGTGATTATGACGAATTTTCAAGTTAGTTGAACGATGTTACATGGAAAATTTCATTTCAATGGAATTGGGTTCGAACTTACATCTTCCAATATTCAGAGGAGAAGTACCATTAGACTAAGAGTTAGTTGGTTATTATATGAGAAAGTTGAAACACATGACAATACGTCATTGGCTTGGTATACCATCACAGTTACATTCCAGCAAAGATAACTTTTTCTCCTGTATATGGAGCTTAAAACCAAGGCAGGTTAGGCTTTAACCAAAAACATTTGACACCTCTTTGCATCTAGTTGTATTCGCAACAGCCTCAGCAAAGGCAAAACATGATGCTCAATTTGGTGAGCAACATTTGAATAAATTGCTTGCTCCAATAAAATCAGCAAACTGTAGCCAACTTTCCACTTCCTCGTATAGAGCGACTCCAAGACACTAGCCAAAGGCTTTGGGTTGCGCACTTTGTTGACACATCAGCTAAATCTCCTCAAAGTAATGGCAAACAAGGTCAACAAATGTGGAAGCTCATCTTGGCTCACCAAGTTTGTGGATTGAGAAGCCACTCTTCAATGTTTTGTTTCATTGAAAAATTGGATTGCTTTACATTGGAACACAACACAACAGGCTTTGCATAATATACAAATAGAATCAACCACGTTAACCATCCTGATGAGAGTTGCCTTCTTGTTAGCAAGACTGCTTTAAACCTTGGCACATTTTCTGTTTCGTCTCTCATGTGAAGAAATTGAGCACTTTTCATGTCTGTTGAACTGGTTGTGTAAAGTGCATAACTAAAAAAAGCAAATTCTATGGCGAGCTACGAATGTTTACGTTGCATGGTTGAACACTAATTTAAAGGGAGAATCGAATACAAAACTTAATATAGAGATAATGTTCTTAACTACTCAAGTTACAAGTCCTATGTTATAGTTTTTATGTTGATATGTTGCTTTTATTCTAAACATTCTATTTATTAGGGTAAATACCTTTTCCGTCACTGGTTTTACACGAAAATTCAATTTGGTCATTGCTTGAGCAAAATTCCGTACTAGGAATATTTGCAGGTTGATTCCTCGATCTTCAATCTTCCTTCTCTCTCTTCTTCCTTGATCCCTGCGAAATAAATTGGAGTAAATAGACCAAACCCGTGGGGTGTTGGCTAAAGGCCCTCCGATGTCTAAGTTAGTTCGATTGGACCTTGAAAAGATACGACAATAGCTAAAGTAGTCGGAGTTTTCTCTCACGGGGAGATCTTGGTGGCCGGAGCGATGTAAATGAGAGGGAGAGGGTGAGGCAAAGAGAGAATGAGAGGGAAAATTTCGGCAGCGATTAGCTAGGGTTTTTCGAGTTACCTTGAATGTCTTTTGTAACCATATATTTATAATGCTCCTTGTATGCTAGGGTTTTGGGAGAATAATTCTTATTTGGTTAGGATTATTCTTTTCCAAAAAGATGATAGGAATTGTTGGGGTCTTTTTTTGTCCGAAGGCTTGTTTGGGCTTGTTGATTATTGGACTGCCATAGAGTGGTGACTCAAGCCTTCATTACCCCTTTTTCTGAGTTAGCGAGAACTAGGCCCAAAGCATCCCAAAGGAGAAGCAAGTCATTGGGGGGTACTCTATTGTTCTTCCAGCGGATGCGTGTCTTGTGTTGACATTTCCAGCATCTCTGAAAATGGGTAGAGATGATTTGCTTATGTTCAACAGAGATTGTAGAGCTTGGCATGAGAGTTTGGAGTGTGGGATCTAAATACCCATAAGTTTAGCAAATGAGAATTAATGCATGTGCTTGGCTTGGTGTTGGATATGCTTGAGTTTGGGGGTTGAGAACTTGTTGTCTGAAGCCCTAGCTATGGTGGTTTAAGAGTTTCAAGAGAAGGAGAATGGAAGGAAAAGCTTTAGGCTTAAAGGCTATGGTGTTTATAGCTTGCAGAGTATGAGGAGGAAAGAAAGGCTTGGAGTTATTTTTGGTGAGGCTTTATAGAGAATATGAATGGATTTCAAGGATGAGAAAGTAGGAGACATGGTTATGATGGCTACTGGGAGCTTTCAGCAGCCAAGAAAATGGTCGATGAGATGCTTGCAACAGCCAAAGGATAGAAGTTGATGGCTGAGGAATAACTATGATGGCTGCTGGCATGCTTGCAGCAGCAGAAGGAAGGTGCTCTGATGGTTGCTAGGGTGCTTATAGCCACTCAGAGAAGTGGGTTCTCATGGTTGCTGAGAAGCTTGCAGCAACCCAGAGAAGTTGGTTCTCATGGTTGCCGAGAGGCTTGCAGCAACCCAGAGAAGTTGGTTTTTGTCTGGGCAATGCCTACTAATTTATAGAAAGTAATGACTCTCTTTGGTTTCCAATAGGTAAAAGGAAGTGTTGGAACCATCCTATTTCCTATAGGGTAAAAGGAAGTGTCGGAATTGGCTTGTTTTCATTGGGTAATAGGGAGTGCTTAAAGAATATCTCATTTGCTCACCCACATTGGAAAACTCCAAGTAATGGGCTTGTACTTTGGTGCTCCCAAGTAGCTAGCCCAAAGTCTCCATTATCCAAGAGTTTCTGTGGGTCTTGTGGACCTTCGTAACCTTCCACACCACAACTCCTCGTGCAAGCCCCGTAAACCACATGACTTGGGTTCATGTGAGCTTGGTAGGTGATTGTCATAAGAAAAATGTATTAGCCTTGCATGGAGCTATTTGGCATGTGCTTGGAATGTTTGGGCATGTGTTGCAGTAGCTTGGGCCTCTTGTGATCAAGCTTAGAGATATCATATGTAAATGAATGGGTTTGGCATGGGTGTCATTACTTGGCATGGCCTAGATACTCTTACAATTTGTATAAAAACATGCATATTTATCCTTATGTATTAAATCGCAAAATATAATTGGAATTAGTACATAACTAACTTATCCCTTTTGAACGTCATATTGGGCTTTAAATTCTCTTAGGCTTCTCGTCACTTTTTGGGCTTCAACATGAATTAATCCAAGAGATTTGGTGGAAATTGGTTCCTTGATTTAAGAAGATATTCCTCTATTAAATCAAAGATAATTTTCCAAATTAAATAGGATTTAAGTAGGGTAATTTGTTGACCTAAGGAATATTCCTTTTTCACATGTCATCTTCTTATTAGCCGGCTAAATATGTGTTCCCACAAATGCCCCCACCTTCTGCATGGCGTTGTGAGGCATGGAGGATGTGAGAAATACTCATCGGGCTTTCCAACTGAATCTGGGGTTCCTTCTTTAAGTTGGGCTCCTAATTGGAGTAGGTTTTTTACTTCACCTAGGATGCCCAACCTTTATAAATATAAGGCTTCTCTTCTCTCTTCTTCAAATTACAAACTTATTTCCTCTACTTTCTAGCTTGTGAGAGAGAGATCTTGAAGGATTGTACTGCTTGTTGAGGAAAGGAGTTGCCGTGCACACCAAGGTAGGTATTTTTTTTTTCTTCTCAGCGAGGACTAGCTGGGTGGGCCCGGCTGGTTGTCGTCGTGACCAAGTGGGGTGGGCCAACTAGGTGTTTTTTATTTTTTATATTTATAATATATTTTGGATTTTCTTTTATTCTGCATATATTATCATTATGGTTTTTGACAAATGGTTTAAGTACAAACTGCAAAATGCTAGCTTTTCGTATTTGCAGTTTGCATCCATGAATGAGTTATTCAAGTTTTCTTTAATAAAGACCTTGGGGGCATGTTTGGTAGGCTTCATTAGGTTGGACTATGCTAAATAAGCCTTGAAGCCCGTGTTTGGTAAAATAGGGGACTAAGTTAAAAGGGATTGTGGAGTCCAACAGTAAAAAAAACCTCCTCACTCGCTCTCCTTATACAGAGAGGCTGAAATTGCCTTCGCAAAATAAGCCATTCGCTAAATTGAAACAGCGAGTCCAGCTCTCTATCTCGTTCAAAACTCTGGCTCTTTCTCGGTCGCGACTCCAGCTCTCTCTCTCTCTCGTTCGTGACTGCTTCTTCGAATCTTGACCAGGTAAGTTTTCTGGTCTCTCTTATTCCTTCTTCCCCTTTGGGTCAAGTTCGAATCTTGACCCAGGTAGTGAAAGTTTGGGTATAGCCGTTTGTGTGGTTTTGCTTTGGTTATTGTCAAAGTCTCTTATTCCCTCTTCCCCTTTTGGGCAAGTTCGAATCTTGACCCAGGTAGTGAAAGTTGGGGTATAGCAGTTTGTGTGGTTTTGCTTTGGTTATTGCCAAAGCTCTGGTTGTTGTCAAAGTCTGGGTATAGCTCAGGTTATTGTCAAAGCTCTGGTTATTGTTATCATAAACTCTCTCTTCACAAATCATGCGATCATAATAGAATTAATGGTTTGAAATTGTTCGAATGATTTGGAATAGTATGTTTCTTTTAAGCCCTCTCGTGTCAAGCATATGGATTTTTGTCATTCATCTTGTTTTCTCATGGTAGAGCACAAAGTTGCATTTAGTTTCCTACAATTTTCACATCAGCACTAGCTGAATTATTTTTTAATTGTAAATTGTTCCAGGTGGCGGACAATTTCTACAGACCCAATTTGAAGAAAGCAGCTCTTGCCAGGGTGAGTGTTGGTCACAAGAGTCTCAAGGTCTCCAAGTCTGGTGTCAAGAAGAGGAATAGGCAGGTTGTCAAGACCCCTGGTAGGAACAAGTGTTTTTTTTCTTCTTCCAATGTATTAATTTTTGAGAACCGATGATTGCTTCTGTACTTAACATAACTCTAATTGCAAACAAGATTTCCATTGCTTGTTAATCTAATTTTCAGTCCCAAAAGAGAAAAAGAAAGTTATTGAATTTGTAGTTTAAAGATGTTTTAATTTTAAACAGAAGTAAGAAGGAACCCATCTACTTCAATTGAAGTAGAACAAAACTTATGTGTGATATATCTGTCTTATGTTTTAAAGTCATTATCTTGTAGGGAGCTGCTTGATTCTGAGCTTGTTTACAATTATTCAGGATCCAAGCATGTAATTTTCTACCTATTAACTAATATGTTCTGTGGCATGTTGCTTATTTTTCTCGTGCTGCAAATATCTAACTCTTAGCTTTGAACGTGACTAGATCACAGAATCGTTGAAAAGATGTGGCATCTCTGAAAGCTTGACTTATGTGTTTTCCGCTCATTTTAATGCTTCTTCTGAAGAGGTAAGATCACTCTGAAAGTTGTAGTAGATCAAGCCTTGCATTGCTTCAGGATATCAGAAAATGTTAGCCATTTTGACTTTAATAAGTTAGTGATTATCAGCTCTTGTAATTTTCAGCACTATAAGATAACTAGCGTGGAACTAGGGATATCTTCTCTTGCTGATGCCATTACTTGACAGATTGCCTCTCGTGATGCCTTGTGAGAAGAATGAGGTTCATGTTCTGGGAATTTAGAGCTTCATTTGAAGATGGCCAAGGAAACAGAAAACCTGTAGCTTACTACTCTTGTTTTAGCAATTTCAATTGTCCAATGTAATATGTAAGTATACTTGTAGGCAAAGGTGAAATTTGGAAAACGTGATTATGCTACCTATACCCAGCAATGAACTAATGACAAAATTTGCTTGAAATCGTGGTACTAGTTTAGTTGTGAGATTGCTTGTATGAGAAAAATTCAATTGTTGACCATTATTGGTTTCTTGGACAGTTGTAGACGTACATATCTATTAGTGGGGAAGATGCGTAATCTTTCTACTATGTTCATTCGGTGTTTTTAGTTTTACTTTTCTAGCCAGGTTCAGAGAGACATGATTTCCCATTTTATATTTATCTTTAGAAGACTGGAAACTTTTGCCCTTTTACTGAGAAAGGGAAGCTCCCTGTTTGTTTTTTATCACCAAATTTTGCTGAGGATTGATTTGGTAATACTATGCTCTAATATGTAGTTTTCAGAAATGTCTTAATCATAGAGTTTCAGATGCAACTCTTGTTTAAATCCTAATTCTAGTTTACCAGGTTAAATGCAAGATATAAAGAATGTTTGCCTATATTTTTGTAACAATTTTCTGAGTTATCTATTGTATCCTCAGCCAACATATTTTGGTATAATAACATAATATCACCTTGTAAAGACTCAATTAATTAAATTCTTTATGTTTGCATACAAATAAAGACTAAATTATGCATGAAATCGGTGGAATTTATAATTTTAACAACAAATAAAAAGCCTTTGGTTTGGAGGAAAGAAATGTACATGTCAATTTGGTAATTATAATAACAAAAAAAAAATTACATTAATTATTTAAAATTTATTATTCTTAAATATTAAAATAATTATATTTTAGTCTGACACAGGACCAAACATAGGTCTTCACTATTTTTACAATCCAGTTTTTTAGTCCGACGCAACACCAAACATAGGTCAGTACTTAATCCAGCTTAGGCCAATCCGAACTAATCCGAGACAGTCCCAGGATTTAGTCTAGTCCATGACAGTTTGCCATGTCAAATTACCCATGGCAGTTTTGTAAGGTGAGCTAAGAACAGTTATGATTTTCTAACATACTTACAGTTCAATCATAACAATTTTTTTATCTCAATCCAATGGAAGCCTTATGTGTTTTCAAAAGTTCATGTGTGTTTGTAAAAGTCTTGGATGTTATATATCCAATTAACTTCAATAGTTCCATGTGAAATTTTGATAATAACAGTGGCTTGATTTATGGAATAAAGAAACATTGAGTTCTACATGGCCATTAAGTGATAAACTTTGAGTCTCAAATGATTATTGATCAAGTGGGAGAATGTAAGATTGCTACATGTCTGAAACTCACTAAGGTGGTCTTCTAATCATTGTGGGATTACAATGACTCATTGTTTATCAAGAATTCAATGTTTATCTTGACCAGCAGTCTTAGTATATGTATTAAGTAAAATCTAAAGGCTTAGGGATTCCTAACTCTATTAAGATTGGGACTCAAAGCATCAAGGACATCTCTTGGAGTTCCTTGATGGGCAAAACTCCTTGAGATAGATGCTTATATATAGAGGGCTCCCTCTAGAACCAATTACACACAAGCTAGAATTAGAGCATAAGGCATTGGTTTCTAGGAGAAGATCTCTCTATCTTTTGTGACTGTTTCATTCGACTCCATGGCTGAACAAGGTTAATGTATTTAGTTTTATAATTTATTAAGAACTTACAACAGCACCTAAACAACTAAAAATGAAAAGAAAAAGAAAAATGAAAAACCTCAAATTTGTGATAAATAACTAGGTTTAAGCCTCTTGTGTGCTTTAAGTTTAATCCTTTTATTGTTCTAAAAAAAGTTTAATCCTTATTTCATTACAAATCAAGGATCATCTTCTATTTTCAAGTATTTCAACCACTGGCGGATCTATAGAGGCGCAAGGACCAAGGAGGTGTAGCTCCCTCATTGGATAAAGCGTTTCAAGCGCCTGAAAGTTGTCCCTCCACTTAGTTTGGCTGTGCACTCCATTTGTTTGACAAAAGCCTGATAGACTTCCCTTCCTTTTTTGTCTGCATTGTGCGTTGCACGCGCTTATGTTTTTTTTATTTTTTTATTTATTTATTTATAAAAAAAGCTCTTGGTGAACTAAAAGAAAGAAAAAACAAACAAACAAACAAAGATCCGTACTGTAGACGGAAAAGAAGGTGGAAAACTCCTTCAACAATAAAGAGATTTTGCTTAAAAATAGAAAAAGAAAGTCTCCCTTTTTTGAGAGATTCTTTATGTCTACCAATCCAAATCCTTATAATAAAAAAACATCAAATTCATTTTTTTTTTACGTCTCCACCACCAATCTATTTATTTCCTTGTTTTTTTTTGTTTAATTTTGTTTTTTTTTTTTTTGGAGAGAACTACAAGTCTTTTATAAAAATTGAGTCATCAATTAAGTCTTGTGCAAAAAAGAAAATATTGTATCGATCAAGCTTTCAAATAAGTTAGAATGTAAGTCATAGTTAATCGAGAAAAAAACAAGATGAAACATACTATGATTTTTTTTTTCTTCTTCATCAACAGGTGCGTTAGTTTCGTTTTTGACATATGAATGACATTAGTATTGTTTAAATTATAAGGCTATTTGGTTGTCAATTTTTATTTAAAACTTTTAGCCTTTCAAGATTGCACTTCCGTCCAAAAATTCATGGGTCCACCAGTGATTTCAACTACCCAAAGTCATGAAACGAAACCCCTCAAGTCTGTTATGAATGCCGGATTAAAAGTAAAGCATTAATTGCTAATACAAGCATAGAATCAATTCATTCTCAACAATAATAAGGTCCACAACATGCATGAACAATATCATCATCACCCTAAAACAGCAAATAGAGTTTGAAGCTAGACATCCCATGCCTAGCCAAATGTCGAAACCCAAATCTTGAGCAGCCATGGATTTACTCTGTCTTTAAAGCCATCCGTTTCCTGTGAGCCTCGGATGGTACTTTCACATCTGTTGCCAGTCCTAGAGCTTCAAGAAATTTTATGATGTACCAAGTCAAGTCAATTTGCCACCATTCCAGGCCTTGTCGAGCTGAGTATTCGAAGGCATGGTGATTATTGTGCCAGCCTTCTCCAAGTGCAACCAATCCCAACCACCTTGAAATTTGAGTATGAATAAAAATCCATTTTAAAATTGCAACTTTCATTTCTCAATTATATATTAAATATATAGTAGAAGGAAGAGTACTAATTAATATAAGTACCAAAGGTTCCTAGACAGATCCCCGGTGTTCCATGTCTGATATCCCCAGGTGTGGCCAGCAGAATTTACAAACAAAGTAATGTGGAAAACAACCACCATTCTCACGCCCTGCAAATGATAATGAGTTTAAACTCAAGGATCTGTGCTAGAAGTAATTAGAATAAATAAATAAATAAATAAAATAAAGAATAAAAAAGCATACGTATTTATATATGTGCTTATAATTCTAGTAATAAGAATGGGAGAGTTTCAAACACAACTTTTCTGGTTTGAAATGTTTTAAGATCTTGTATGAATACATGATCAATTTATTAGAAATGAAAAAGAGGAAAATCTATATATCTCACCACTCCCCAAACCAAGAAGGGAAGTCCACCCACGGCATATAATATGCCTGCAAGAACAAATGAGTGTAGCATGAAAGTATGATGAAGAAACACATAAAATGGCTGCTTTTTCATGTCTTCAACATTCTTTAGTCCTCCATACTGCAAATTTCTCATTAAAAAAAAACAAATTAAGTGTAAGCATTTGTACCAAAAGAAAAAAGTGTAGAGAGAGAGAGAGAGAGAGAGAGAGAGAGAGAGAGGTTGTTTTTAATTACTCTTCCAAACCGAGAACTGCTATCAAGGATCCAGCCCATATGACTATACCAGAAACCCTTAAGTGGGCTGTGAGCATCTTTTTCTGTATCAGTAAACTGGTGGTGGTATCGGTGTGTGCTCACCCATTCAATTGGACTTCCCTGCAAACCCAAAACAACAAACAGAAAATCGTAAAAGTAGACCAAAAAAAGAAAGAACATAAACAACAAAACTTGCAAAATGTTTCTCAAAAATGAGATTTGACATACCTCAAGTGCGAGAACCCCACAGTAGGCAAACAAGTACTCAAGCAATTTTGGAACCCTAAAACTTCTATGAGCAAGATTTCTATGGTAAGAAAGAGTGATTCCAAAACCGGTCACAACGGCCAGCCAAAAGGCCACCAAAAACGCAGTCCAAGTGAAGTAAAACGGTGCAAACAAAGCCAGGCAATGCACACTCAAGAACATACCAGCTGTCACAAGGTCTAGAAGATTCCATTTCCTCCCCAAGAAATTTGCACAAGGGGTCATGAGAATGGTGACCCAAACTTTCAAAAGCCCCATAATGAGAGAGAGAGAGAGAGAGAGAGAGAGAGAGAGAATGGGACTCTTTTTTGAGCCAATGGTTTTGAGGATTGTATGAGAGACAAAGGATTGCTGCTTGGGAAAGTTGGCCATGACTTTGGCCATTACTTATAGTGAAGCAATTTAATTCAGAGCTGCCCCGTCAGGTTATGGTAGGTGATGGCATTAGACTTACTTATTGTAATTTCCCCAAACCCCAAACAAATTCAATTAGCGTGTTCTTTGTGTTTCTATTTTTAAATGAAAATTCAGAGTTAGAAAGTAACCTACTACTATAATTTAATTGTCACGTCTCAACCCAAACCATATGCATCATGCTTGCTTCACAGAGAGAGTATCATCAAGGGCTAGAGGCCAAACGTACTATGCAAACCCAGCTGAAGCTCTTATGACCCATCAAACCGCTTGAGCCAGTTTCATTAGAATGTCAGACAGAGTAAGAGCTAGTAGTTATAAAGCCTGCTTTTGACAACCACCTAAACAGTAACTTCAATACTTGTCCTTCTCAAATTAATTAATACTTAACTTCCATGTCGATTCAAAAGACACAAACTTCAAATAATATGAAACTAATCTGTCTCTGAATCCAAGGAATACTTCTTGGTTTTCATATTGGCCGTTAGATTTTATAGTGGAGAAATCACCACCATGTATTTGTTGAAAATGTGTACCTGGCTATTATTTCTTCTATGCTAATCTAAAAATATTTTAGAATATGCTATTGAACCTAATCTTCTTACAACTCCAAGTTTAAATTAGAGAGTATTAGAATAAATATTAAAAATAGACAATAGCTAATTGGTTGAATGATTTGTTGTGATTACAAACGTCAACAGTACAAAGTATACATATGTCCTACAATCAACCAGGCTTTATATCTAAGGCTTAGAAGCCGTGATCCACCTTCGGTGGGATTTGATCTACACAAACTTAATTAGGAAAGTAAATATATTACAATAAATAAATTGGGTAAATTTTACTTTACTACCTGGAAGTTTACCGAAATTAAGAGTTTACCACCTAAAGTTTTTTTCGTGTCAACTTCGTACCTAAAATTTGATATTCATGTAACTTTCATACCTCCATTATAATGTCCGTCAAGTCATCTGTTAAACGACGACGTGGCAATTAGTGGGCCTATAAAGATCCACTCATATTGCGGATGTGGATGGACAAATATAAAATATAAGAAAAATATTTTTCCTGTTTTGATAAGAAGAGATAAAAATTATTAAATAAATTTATAAAATAAAAAAGCTAAAATAAAATTATTCAATTTATATTTTAAATGATTTTAAAAGAGTTATAAAGTTGATGGAGTTTAATTGAATTTAATTGAGTTTGACTGAATTCTACAAACTCCACATAGATTTTGACTGAATTCGTGTATAGATTTTAATTGAGTTTGTTAGAATTTAATTATTGATTTTAATGGAGTTTATAGCGATGGAGGTGGTGGTGATGGCGAGGGCGATCACGGTGGCGATGGTGGTTTGTAGGGGAGGTGGGGG